>NC_134487.1:190441856-190696856 GCF_040206685.1 Ascaphus truei
AAATCAGAGAATACGCCTAAACAAGTAAGAATGTGGGTCTCCTTCTAAATCTCAGCAAGACCAAAGTGATGGTCAACAAATGTGCAAATATCAAAATAAATGGAATAGAACTAGAGGAAGTTGAGAACTGTGTCTGCCTTGGCCAGCAGGTATCAATGGATGGGAACTTCCTGAATGAAATCAGTAGGACAATAAATATGGGCTTGAGCGCATTTGGAAGCATATATGCAACAGCAGATATATATGTAATAGCAAACTACATACACACACATATACTATATAAATATGCATAATACATATACACGTATATATATAAATACACCATTGACTAATTGCGGCACTCCGATGAGAGAAAATGAATACCCGGGGCTCAGCCATATGAAAATGGCTAAATTCTGAAAAAGTAACTGGAACTAATAAAATAAACCAAGCTTCATCCTTTTACAAAACCCCGAGTGTGAGTTACTTTTTCAAAATGTTAAAAACATACACACATTATTTGACAAGTGCCATCTGCCTGTGCTCATGTATGGCTGTGAAACCTGCTCCCTAAATGCGAAAGTCTATTCAGAAATTTCAGACCACCCAAAGAAGTATGGAGAGATGTATGCTGGATATTACCCGAAGAGACCGGGAAAAGAATGAACGGGTTTGAAACCAAACAAAAAAGTCTGTGACACCATCACAAGGGTAAAGAAATTAAAATGGCAGCGGGTCAGACATATGGTAAGAAAAAATTACCATTGTTGGACGTAGAAGGTACTTGACTGGATTCTAAGGGAAATTAAATGACCAAATCAACGACCTAAAGCAAGATGGGAGGATGAAATCAGAACATTTGTTGAAGAAATGTGAAGAAGAGAATCTTGCAACCGCAGTACCTGGAAGATCATTGGGGAAGCTTTCATCCAGCAGTGGGTCAACAAGGGCTGAAGAAGATAATGGTGTGTGTGTGTGTGTGTGTGTGTGTGATGAGGAGAAAAAGATTGACGCTTCACAAACCACTATGAAATACGCCAAGTGATAAGGCAATAAAATACCTAAATAATGACAATAACGTTACCTCTATTTTGTGAATAGAAAACGAATAAATACACAATGTGTAAATTATGATTCAAGTGCAATAAAAATATACACTACACGCGCGCGCACGGTACAATCCACGTATTCCTTTGCCAGGATGGAAAGAAATGTTGCTTGCTATTATACATGTCTGGTTAGATTTGACTGATCCCGATCCCTGGGCTTGTCGGGGGACCCCGCACTTAGTAAGGAGTCAAACAGAATCTTGTGTGCTATGCGTCCACCATTTATGTAAGTATAATGTCCAGGCGGGGTGGAGGATTGTTACCTGGCATAGGAGGGGAGATCTCTGTGGTCAAAAGGGGTATGGGAGCGTGTGGTCAAAAAGGGGAGTCTTTTGCATAGGTATAGACTGTTAACATGGAGATAATTACGCTATTTATTTAAGTGTAGGTCAGTAATTCATACTGTGAGAGATATATCTAACATACACACACCCGAATGTGTCTCTTCACTATTATTGTTGATATCTATATACTCTGAGTCTCTGTGCAGAAACACTGTCTCCTGTTTCCCTATAATACGCCAACTCCTGACCGTACGATACAACCACATATATAAAATAGACTTTTGCCCCGTCACTACCCAATGGTCCCACCACGTTTTGCAGAACTATATACAAATAACTAGTTACACGCTCAGAGCAGGAGATATAGGCAGAGGGAAGGGGTGAAAATACTTGCTGCATATTTTTATAGTGTTATAACCCGTATAAAAAAAGAAAATCATATCAATTGCCTACCCAAAGTCCCATTATCTCTGTACAGGATACAGCTGCCAGAGAACATGCAGACCATAAAGCAGTGCACTCGCTAACCCCCCCAACGCTAAACAGCCAGGCAGAAATCACTGCAAAGGCCTTTCAGTTTCTAGAAAGCAAACGTCAAACCTGGCCATCTGAATATCACATGAAGTGTACACTGCTGTGTTTTAATAGGACACCCCTTACACATCATACATCCTGTAGGAGTACACATCTTTCTCAGGGACAATACAACCAACCTGGTCACAAAATAATGTCAACTCCCCGCTTAAAGTCACTGTTTTACTTCTCTGTATCCGGTTAAAATTCACGTTTCCCTTCTCTCCGGGAACACTGAATCCCAGTCTACCTGCTCCCTTTTATCTGCCTGACCAATGACAGCCTCATCATTACTCTACAAGCAGAAGACAGAGCAAAGCTAACAATTCACCGGGGGCTTTAAGGGCTGACAAACACCAAAAAGACATTAGATAAAAGTTGAAAAACCCTCCAAAGTGTTTGGTTACCGTGGGAATGTTGCACATTTGAAACATGATGTAAAAATATTGTCTGATTAAGAGGGTCTGCATTTAACCTTTTATACATGTCCCCTGCCCTAAGGTCCCTTTGGAGTTAAGGACTGACCCTTCAACCCCGCCCCCTTCTCTTTTAGTAATACTACAAAAAAGCTGGTGAATCCAAACTAGTTTGTCTTTCAGCATTATCTTTAGTATGCTGCACAGATAAACTCCTTCATATATGTCAGCTCTCCCTGTAACTTGGTGCAAGTCACTTTGTCTCCGTGCTCCCGGCACCAACCATTAGATTGTAAACTCTGTGGGGCAGGGGCTTTGTAAACTTCCAGCACAATATAACATATATATATATATACTGTATATATGTACCATTTTTTTTTATTTAAAAGGGTTGGGTTTTTGTCACAGTCTTGCCTCTAGTCATATCAAAGTGTGGATTACAAGCCCTGCCCGAAATGTATTCTAAAAGCATCTCAAAATCTATAGAACTATAAATAATTGACATTTTAATGTTTGACACTGGATCGGGGAGGCACTGTAGCCGTTTCCTCTCCCAGAAACCCCTGCTGGTCTCATGCTTCCTGTTCATTGGTTCTTCCTCAAAAGTGAGGGCAGTGACATCATCAGGCTTAAATTCAAGCTTCCTCTGCATCTACCTGCCATGTTTATCCCACCAGCAGCGGCTTTCAGAATAGCCCGCCCCCACTTACAATGGCATGCTAAACAGTATCTAGTGAGAAGACATTTAGGAGGCTATCCATCACACTGCGATAATGCTGATCGGGACAGTCTAGTATGGAAACCTCTATTGAAGTCAATGGGCGTTTCCCTGTGATAGTGCCCCGATCGACACTACTGCAGTGTAATGAATAACCACCTTAATGGTAACGGTTGCTGGCTTTTATTTTAAAAAGGTCAGTCCCACATAGGACTAAAGTGACATGTTTAAGGTTCCACATAGGATCTATGTCACCCAATGACGGACATGTTTAATTCATTAAATGTTCATGATTGGCACCCTAAAATAGTAATAATTTTAAAAAACATAAAACGAGTATTTTAAACCTTTTAATCTATCCATGGCAACCAAACACTTTAAAAATATATATATAATCTTTACCTACTCTTTCAGGATAATACGGTTTGTAAAAATTTGTA
This sequence comes from Ascaphus truei, assembly GCF_040206685.1. NCBI lineage: Eukaryota > Metazoa > Chordata > Amphibia > Anura > Ascaphidae > Ascaphus > Ascaphus truei. Next base: position 190,445,376 of record NC_134487.1, read on the forward strand.
CTTAAAAGGTCAAATATCAAATCCTCTTCTTTCCTCATTACCGGCATAGGAATCAGAATGTCACTTTAATCCAAAGAACTAAACGTGGAGAACAATCATTATTAATTGATCAGCTTGCAATTTTACAGGACCCGCTGAAAACAAAAAACAAAAGATACATTTCCCACAGGGGGCTAAAAAGATTTAAGTACCTCTAAAGCTGGGGTTCCCAACTGCAGCCCTGGAGTACCCCCAACAGGATAGGTTAAGCATATCCCTGCATCAGCACAGGCGGCTCACACAAAATGAGTGGCCCAGCTGTGCTGAATATTCCTAAACCCTCACCTGTTGGGGGTACTTGAGGACTGGAGTTGGAAACCTCTGGTCTAAAGGGTCAGTCCCTCCTAGGAACAGAGCAGCAAGAAGCGCGACGCGTAACCTTTCCGCTGTGCTACTGACGGACCAGGGAAATCACTGGAAAAGCGCTTGATTTGTAAGGCTGGATTGGACTGACCGCTCCATTGAAACAGATGGCTCAATCGCAACTGATGCGGAGCCCCCCCCCCCTTCCGCAGTGGGAGAGCAGTCGCTGTCATGTGATTGCTACTGTAGTGATCACATGGCCGCCTATCCTGGAAGCCTGGCAAACCATTAAGAGGTCTGTCCTTCAGAGCAGGGGAAAGCAAACTTTTTAAGCTGCGCCCCCCTGCCAGGCCTCCACCGGTCTCGCGCCCCCTCTCCTACCTTCCACTTGCGTCAAATGACTCTCCGGGGTCGCGTGACTCGCGGCGTCATTTGATGCCGGTGACGTCACATGACCCCGCGCGTTGCCATGGAGACGCGTCTGAAACAAGGTAAGTTTCCTTGTTGCAGTGGCCTCACGAGATCCCCAGGCATTAAATGCCTGGGGGAAGAGCGCGGGGCCTCTGCAATGGCCCGTGCCCCCCCCAAAACAAAACTCCCGCCCCCCCTGGGGGCGTGCCCCCCAGTTTGCGCACCGCTGCTTCAGAGGACCAAAGTATCCTGATGGCTGTGACATGTTTAATGGGTCACATCTCAGTAATTGAAGCATTTTTTTTTTTACCCAAACCCGAGACATCAGTTTGTAAACACAATGAGCCGAGACTTGGGAGGGGGTTTGATTTCCTCTGGCTGCTCCCTTGTCTGATGTCCATGAATTCAACAAGAGTTTGCACCGACAAATTACCCCCCCCCCCCCCCCCTCTCTCTCCTCAGCTTTATTTGCTCCCAGATAAGGTCAGGGTGAGAAAAGGATAAAGAAAACACATGATTGACAAACATGCCATCATTCAGGGTCTCCAAAGAAATGCCAATTCATTTCCAGAGAAACAGACAAAGTCAAATGTTTGCTATTAGCACAGAGAGATTAGTTTAATGATTATTTTTTAGATTGTTATTTTTTTTTTTAACAAAAGGTTGTTTTTTGACTGGCTATGTGTGACTGCACATTTAAATAGATTCAGAAACTTCTCAATTATTATTCCTTCTTGCCTGCTATGTGGGACTGGCCCTTTCAAATCTCAGGGTGAGGTGACACGTCCCACCCTCCCTCCCCCAAAATACCCCATACCGATCGGTCCCCCTGCTGCTTCTGGGGCCATCGGAGAGGGGGTGATGAGGATGCTGTCCCCTTCCCCAGCCTGTCCCTCTGGGGTGCCCACGTCACGAGTTGGCTGGCTGTTACCTGTCCCCATGCCGCACTGTCCCACCAGGAGGAGGATTATATTGGGACGGGGAGTGTCTGTGACACTTTTAAGCCTTGCACACACACACCTCTGTGTAAAGCCACTGTGTGGGGGAGGAGGGCAGGAAATCCTATTAATGAGCAGGGTTGGGAAGAGGGGGAGGGAGATTCCCTGACAATCAGGAACACAGAAACAGAGACATACTGCTGTAGCAGTGTATACTCAAAATAACGGTCTATAGGGTCAGAGATGCCAATATACATTTATACCTTATACTGTCCATAGGGCGGGATCATAATATACATTTATACCTCATACGTTGATCTACAGAGATCCTAATATACATTTACACCTTATACGGTCTGTAGGGCAGGGATCCCAATATACATGTATACCTTTTACTGTCTATAGGGTCAGAGCTCCCAAAATACATTTATATACACACTGCTCTGCACACACACACACAGAATTGTTTCTCAGTGATATAACTTAGCAGTACTTTAATGTATAAAAGCCCACACCCTTAATAGGTCACAGGTCCCTCTGGTCTGTGTCACCCTACAGACGGAGGGACAGACTCCAAGGGCCACAGGTCTCGTCTCTGTGTAACCCTGCAGTTGTTGCAGTGCTGGGGGGAGGGGTGATACACATAGTGGAGAAGAGATAATGTGGTAATGGACAGACTGACTAAATACAGAGCCCGCCCTTCCAATAGAGACTGCCCCCTCCCCCAAAAGGGAGCGACTGTCATCAATCGAGACTGCACTTCAAGACAGAGACAGTCAACCCGATACAAAGAGACAGCTGCAACGCCTCACAGAAATGTGAGTGCACACCTTAACGAGAGTGTCTTCCAAACTATAGAGACTGCAACCACAAACAGACAGTGCTCCCTCAACATGTCTGGGACTAGCCGTGACAGCGGTGGAGATAGTGGTAGTTGTGGGAGTGGTGACATTAATAGTAAAGGTGCTGTGATAGTTGCTGTAGTTATGGCAGTGTAATGGTGGTAGGGGCGATGGTGATTGTTGTGGTAGTGATGTGACAGCTGTGGTAAGAGTGCCAGCAGTAGCCACTGTGGTAATGATGGTAGAAAGAGTAGTAGTTGGGGAAGCTGTGGTACTCGCAGTGATAGCAGTTGTGGTGGTTGAGATAGACGTGGTTGTTGTTGTAGTGGAAGGAATGTTGGTAGCTGTGGTAGAGTTTGGTGAAAGTGGCAGTGATAGTAGTGGCAGCAGGGAGGGACAATGTGATAGAGGTGGTAGAAGCAGTATTAGTGGTGACAGCAGTGCTGTTAATACCAGTGGTGATAGTAGCAGTAGTAGCGGTGGTGGTAGTAGTAGTAGCAATGGCAATCAGAGTAGTGGCAGTGGTGTCTGTGGAAGCAACACTAGTAGTAATGGCAGTTGTGGTGACAGTGATCTTTGTGGCAGTGGTGGTGACGATGATAGTTGTGGTAATTGTGATAGTAGGGGTGACAGTGATGTTAGTTGTGGTGATGTGGTACTTGTAGCTGTGCTAGTGGTTATGGTGATAATTGTGGCAGTGGTGGTAGTAAATGACAATGATAGCTATGGTAGTTATGGCTGTGGTGGTAGTTGTCGTTGTTCAGGCAGTGATGACGGAGATAGTTGTGGTAGTTGTAGCAGTTATGGTGAGAATTATACTAGTGACAATGTTGGTAGTTGTGGTGGTAGTAGTAGCCTTAGTGGTAGTGTTGGTGATTATTTATGGTAGTTGTAGCTGTTATGGTGGAGTTGATGGTGGTGATTATGGTGATAGTTGTGGTAGTAGCTGTGATAGTAGTGTTGACGGTGATAGTTATGGTAGTTGTAGCTATGGTGGTAGTGTTGATGTTGATTGTTGTGGTAGCTGTAGCTGTCGTGGTATTGTTGATTGTGGTGTTATGGTAGTAGTTGTAGCTGTGATGGTAATAGTTGTGGTAGTAGATGTAGCTGTGGTAGTATTGTTGATGGTGATAGTTGTGGCAGTAGTTGTAGCTGTGATGGGGATATTTGTGGTTGTAGCTGTGGTGGTAGTGTTGACGGTGGTGTTATGGTAGTAGTTGTAGCTGTGATGGGGATACTTGTGATTGTAGATGTGGTGGTAGTGTTGATGGTGATAGTTATGGTAGTTGTAGCTGTGGTGGTAGTGTTGATTGTGGTGTTATGGTAGTAGTTGTAGCTGTGATGGGGATATTTGTGGTTGTAGCTGTGGTGGTAGTGTTGACGGTGGTGTTATGGTAGTAGTTGTAGCTGTGATGGGGATACTTGTGGTTGTAGATGTGGTGGTAGTGTTGATGGTGATAGTTATGGTAGTTGTAGCTGTGGGGGTAGTGTTGATGGTGATAGTTATGGTAGTTGTAGCTGTGGTGGTAGTGTTGATGGTGATAGTTGTAGCTGTGGTGGTAGTAGTGTTGATGGTGATAGTTGTAGCTGTGGTGGTAGTGTTGATGGTGATAGTTGTGGTAGTTGTAGCTGTGGTGGTAGTGTTGATGGTGATAGTTGTGGTAGTTGTAGCGGTAGTGTTGATGGTGATAGTTGTTGTAGTTGTAGCGGTAGTGTTGATGGTGATAGTTGAAGCTATGGTGGTAGTGTTGATGGTGATAGTTGTGGTTGTAGTAGTAGTCTTGGTGGTGGTTATGGTAGTAGTTGTAGCTGTGATGTGATAGTTGCGGTAGTAGCTGTGGTGGTAGTGGTTATGGTCGTTGTAGGTGTGATGGTGGTTAATGTGGTAGTTGTAGCTGTGATGGTTGTGTTAATGGTGGTGGTTACTGTGATAGTTGAGGTAGTGTTGACGGTAATAGTTTTGGTTGTTGTAGCTGTGATGGTGGTGGTTATCGTGATAGTTGTGGCAGTAGTGACTGTGATAGTGGGGTAATTCTAGCAGTAGGAAAGCTGCAGTGATGGCAATGATCTTTGATGTGATACCATTAAGGCTGCAGCACAAAAACATTAATTTAAGCAGTAACTGCTATTGAAGTTTGTTGTGTGTGCCACACCTCTTCTACTTACTTTGAGTATTCTGTGTTAGTGGTACAGTAGCCATATCCTGCATGGTTATACCACCACCTTAAAGTGCAACCAGACACTTCAAAGTATTTGCAGTATCAGTGGCAGTAGTGGTGTTACTAGCTGTTGTAGGGGTAGCAACGATACTAGTGGTATTATCGGTGATATCTGTTGTAATATCAGTGTGTGTAACAGTAGTAATGTTACGAGCTGTGATAGTATTAGTGGTGTTGTGCGGTAGTAGTGTTACTAGCTGTGGCAGTATCAGTACTATCTGTGGTAGTATCAGTGGTATCCGTGGTACCTCTGACGATGCGCTCGGTGCTGGACAGCTTGTTCTGCACCCGTGGTCCTGACATGTCGCCGCTGCAAGGGGATGTCTCTGTGGGTGTCTGGGGTAGATGTCTCTCTCTCCTCTCTGTCACTTCCTCTCCATTTCCTGCGTCTCCTGGGTCACCCCAAAGCCTTGGTCTTTAGGTGACTCTCTGATTGCCCGACTGTCTATGTTCCTACTTGCCTATCTCCCTCTCTAGGCCTCTTAATAACAGTCTCTTTCTCTCTTTAGGTCCCTTCTTGACTGTCCCTCAATAGGCCCCTGGCTGTCTCACTCACTACTCTTCACTGTCTCTCTCTAAATATTGCTGTTTAAATGTCTGTCTCTATCCTCTGTCTCTTTGTATATCCCTTTCTCCCTGACAGTGTCTTGCTCTTCCAGTTTATCTCCACCTGACAGTTCCTTTCTATCCCTCTCACTATGTCATCCCTGTCTGTCTTTTTCTGCCTCTTTCTCCCTGGCAGTCTTTTGTTGCCCTTGTCTCTGTCTGACAGTTTCTCTTCCTGTAAAGATCTCTCAGTCGTGTATTCTTTTCGTCCGTCTCTTTGTGCCTGTCTCTCTCCCTCCCTGTCTGACAGTCTCTCTTCCTGTAAAGATCTCTCAGTCGTGTATTCTTTTCGTCCGTCTCTTTGTGCCTGTCTCTCTCCCTCCCTGTCTGACAGTCTCTCTCTCGGGCGCGCGCTCCCGCCCACCTACCGGTCTCGCGCCCGCGCTCGCAGGCCCCGCCCCGTCCTTGCGTTGCGTTGCCTGTCACATGCCCGCGAGACTCGCCCCCTCATTCCCTTCTCGCGTGTCGAACTACGACTGCCGGCGTGCAGCGCGAGAGGAAAGGCTGCACGCTACAGGGGCGTGGCCCGGGAAGAGAGGCATGTCGGGAAGTGTAGTTTTGAAGGGGAGAGAGACTGGAGAGAGCTAGTACAGCAGATGAGAGACCACAGCTCAAGTGAGACCTCCCAAAAATTATACAGACTGCTCTCAACATAAGACACCCCCACCAAATATACAAAAGAGACTGCATGCCCAAAATGACTTGTGTATGAGATAATATTCTCCTTATGAAGGACACTGGTATACCAAATACAGAGACTGCCCTTAAATGAGACTGCCCTCTTCCCATAGGGATCAGAACTCCCCAAATTAGACAGTGGCCATCCAGAAATGGGGGGCTCAACTCAAGTCCTCATGCCCCCCTCCCCCGCACTCCAGTGGACTTCCAAAAACAGGTTAGTGAAAGTTCCGAAAAAAGTTTCCTGCAGATCGCGGTGCAGTGAGTTGCACGCGCCGCCGGCAAGCAAGACAGCCGTGCGGACGCGTGCAATGGGGCCTTAGCCTTACCGACTCATTACCGGGCAGATCAAACTGTCCCACAACCCCTTTCGAGAAACCCAAGCACCCTGGCCTAGCTTGTCTGTTTTAGACTGCCTGACCAATTCAAGCCCTCGCACCACATTCTCAACCACCAGGCACCAGCCATGTCTTTTCGTTGCACAATCTAATTCGCTTACGCGCAATGGCCCACACAGTACCAACGTAAATGTTGAATTAAACAACTTTGTCTCAAATTGGGATAAACAAACACTACCGGTTGCCTGAACCAGACCCTCCAACACTAGCGGAGTGACCGGCTTCCCGACATCCTGATTTGCTGATGCCGTCTTCAAACCAGCTACTGCCCTTCTTACTATAAAAGCCTTAGTTGGATTGCCTGTGGCCCTTAGCCACATAAAGAATGACACCCCACAAGTTTTCTCTCTACCGAGCTGCCGGCTAGCTCTTTTTCTTTTAACACTAGCACGTACGTCAAGAGGGCCCCCACCTCAGATACCTCTAGCCCCAGCTACCCTGCCAGTTCCTGGTATTCCCGCCAACCATCCACATAAGCGTCCCATGTACCAGGTGCTACTGAAGGTCTCGCCAAGTCCATCACTGGACCATAACCAGCTCCCACAACTCCGCTGGGCAGTGCCTCCTGAACTGCGATAACTGCATTCAGGATAAAGCATTGGCAACACCGTTAGACACTCCAGTTACATGCCTAGCACTAAAAGCTATGTTTCATTTAGGCAAGTTAACAAAAAGTTGCAAAGCTACACAGCACAGTCAACACCGGGGGGAGCGGGACCCAAAATGATTAACTGCCTCGATCAACCCCATATTATTGGACCAGAACACTACGTTCCAGTTAGCAAAACGCACGCCCAAAGCCCTATTGCGACTACAAGCGGAGAAAATTCTAAGATGGTCAGGTTCCGTATTAATTGAGACTCCGCCCATGAATCCGGCCATCACCCTGTGCACTACGATCCCTTGAAATACACCCCGAATCCCACGGACCCAGCCGTATCCGTAAAGAGCTGAAGCTCATTGTTGGATGTCAGCTTACCCTTCCACAATGTCCTCCCATTGTTAAACCGCAAGAACTCCAACCACACACCCATATCCTCCTGGATCTCCACCATTATCCATATAAAATAATGGGGACACCTCACCCCAGCCGTAGCAGCCGCAAGCCGTTTAGAAAATACCCTCCCTTTCCTGCATTATCCTGGCCACCTCAAACCAGGTATCCCATCAAGGATTGAAAATGCCTCCATGACGCTTTCTTGAGACAAACGCCTCCAGGGAATTTTTCCATATAATCGGCCTATCCCCAGACAGCCTATACTCCATAAGAACTGAATCAATTTTGATTCCCAAAAAACTGATGGGGTCCGTTTGTTCAACTGCCAATGGGACACCAAACTTGCACGCCATTTCCGAAAACTCCACCAGCCATCTGGTGCACAAATCTAACACCCCTGAATCTATGAACAAAAAAAAAACATTCGTCCAAATAGTGCTTCACCCCTGCTTCCTGCACTCTTTTCCAGACTACCCATTCCTGGAAAGTGCTGAAAGTAAAAGCATGACAGGGCACACCCCATTGGCGAGCATACATCCACGAAATACCGATTACCCAGCAGACGGAAGCACTGAGGATGTACCAGCAATAAACAAAAGTACTTGCCTACTAATGCCGCTGCCCGGTCAAAACTAACATAACTCCCAGAGCACAGCTGGTTATTGATTCCGTCATTTACAGATGAACCCTCCAGATGAGGCAGATGTTAGATTACCGGAAGGATACCATATCTTATTTGTTGGATAAACCCAATGGGGAAACCTCAGTCCCGGCATAGGTCCAGCCATCCTGCCCAACTCTATCGCCTTTGCAATGTTTTCTCTTCCCTCTCCCTCACTGACCTGAAATTCCTTGTCTCCCAACCCCTCAACTTCTCTTCAAATGGAATCCAAAACCCCTTGCTAAAGCCTGCCTGTAATAAACGGGCCGCAGCTTTAATGGGATAAAGACCCAGCCACCGCGCCGTCTTTCCGGCACTTACTGACAAGGCCACGCTTTGCCAAAGTCTGCTGCGCTGACTTTCTCCTCCCCTATCCATCTTTCCAGTAGCACTTGGCAACTGAATGAGCCCCCCTCCCCCCGCAGGCTGAGTAATGATGCTGAAACTTGCAGTCACAGAATTTGCATTGCTCCTCATTAAAGGCCCGGCATAATCCTCTCATGCTACTGGCCGGCGAGCTGGAGGATGCCCCGCTGCTGGCCCCCCCATGAAAGGAAGCAGGCCTATCGGTGGTGAGAACTTCTATTCATAGGTCCATGTCTTTTCCATCCAAGGATAGCTGCTTACGCATCGCCATCTTCAGGCGAAATTGTTCGGCATATAGCCACCACCTCGTCCAATTAAGGTTTCTATACCCCAAACCCACCTTAGCAAACTTGACACCCTCTACAATTCAATTTGTCGTTTCTTCTCCAATGCAACTACAACACACATCACTGCGAAATGCTAAAAGAACTAGATTGGTCATCACTCGAGTCTATGCGCAAAGTTTATCTCTCCTGTCTTGCCTTCAAATACTTCATGGGCAAGCTACCCAGCTACCTGAACAAGCTCCTCAACCCTACCACATGCAGCACTTATCTGAGATCTGACTCCAAAAGGACTGTTCATGGTCCCATGGCTCAACAAAGTATCCGGCCGCTCCTCCTCTAACCGTGCACCCCAAAACTGGAACAACCTACCAGAAACTCTCACATCCACCACCAGTTTAAGTTCTTTCAAAACTAAGGCTGTCTCACATTTTTATCTGGTCTGTAACTGTTACATATGCCTATAATATACATCTTCTCTAACTGTGCACGCAATGTATTGTATATAATGTATACCCTGTTCATTTATGTAACTGTATTTGTAACATGTATTATTTGTCATATTAACTATGTCCAGGACATACTTGAAAACGAGAGGTAACTCTCAATGTATTACTGCCTGGTAAAACATTTTATAAATAAATATACCCGAAACCGATCATATCATGATATTTAAATAAAGCCGAGCACAAATGTGATGATTTTTATCCAATCACACTGGCCAGGACAGAAAAGGCCTGTAATAAATTAGAGAATGTTCTCAGGAATAACCGCTTCTCTAGATCTTCATTCTTGACCTTACCTTTTTTGCTGGACCTCGCCAGCGCTCCCTATAACTGGGCAGCAGTGACAATATCTCCACATAATCCTCCTCCCATATTTTTTGTTTTACCTCCACCGGTAAATGTAAACGTAATAGGCTAGTGGGGCATGCGTAAGCATCTTTGAAACACATGGCCACCACCTTCCCCGCAACACCTACCGCTGGCGAAGTAACCCCCACTGCCGCCGCTAATGTCGTCTCCCCACTTACCAACCCCAGTGGAACCAGGCTGCAAACCTCTGCCTGAGGGGATGTCGCATTCCAAGCTGCTGCTGCCGCCGTTGGTGGCGTATGGGGGGGGGGAGGAGAGCCTAGCCCCGGCGGTCATGTGCCTCATCGCCTAAGGGGCTCGAGGTTGCTTCCTTTCCTTGTTCTGTTATACGCTATACACCGTCACAATTCTATGCACCGTCACAATTCTATGCACCGTCACAATTCTATACACCGTCCGATGCCAATTCTTGGAGTCAGGCAGGAATTTATTTTTCCCCTTATGAGATATCATTGGATGATATGACACTGGGTTTATTTGTTTGCCTTCCTCTGGATCAATAAGTAAGTATAGATATAGGATACAGTATCTGTAGTCTAAATTTAGCATAGGTTGAACTTGATGGATGGATGTCTTTTTTCAACCTCATCTACTAACTTCTATGCTCCTATGTAAGGACTCTTGCGCTCTACTCGAGGCTGTCTTCTTGTAAGGATTCGCGCTGCGGGTATACCCGCATCCAGCGCATCCTAACCTTTTTCTCAGGCCATTCAGGCTCCCCGGCGGCATTCCCCACTCCTGGCTGCTTTCCCTGCACCTCCTGCCCATGCGCGTCAGCCCTACGGGCGCGCGCGCACCCAAGCCACCATTGGTTGGCGCCAGGTGCCTGACTCCGCCTCCGCTGGCATGGCACACGCACCTTGCGTGTCGCCGCTCGGGTCCCGTCAGCTCCACCTCCCTGCTTCTCCCTCCTTACCTGACCCTTCCCTTGTCCTTACCTGACCCTTCCCTTGTCCGTCCCTCTGCTCCTCCCCTTCTTCTCTCTGCTCCAAGATCCTCCGGTGCACCTTCCCCATGCTCCGCCTCCTCGGACGTCACGCACATGCCCGGCACGCCCCTTCCCCATCTGCCTTGCCTCTCAGGTCCTCCTTCCCTTTCTGTCCCTTCCCTTGTCCGTCCCTCCCCTTACTCCGACCACTCCCTTTGCCTCTAGCAACTCTCCTCCATCTGGGCCTTATCTTGCTCACTCCTCTGTTCCTCCCTCACTCCCATTGGTTTCAAACTTCCTCACTCTGCTCTCCTATTAGGTTCCTCTTCAGGCCGCTCCTCCGTCACTCCCCTTTCTCTGATTGGTCCCAGCCCCATATATAATCCCTCTTCTCCATTTCCTCCTTGCTCTGCATAGCTTCTGTACCTTGGTGCTGTCTGCTGTTGCCTGGCCTCTCTTGTCTTTTCAGTGCTGCTCCTGTCCCTGAAATCTTTGCTGACCTCCCTGGATTTGACCCTTGCTTTGAGAACTCTACTACGCTGCTCTCTGGAACCCTTTGGACCTTGCATTGGACTTCAACGCTGCAGACCTCTACAACCCTTGGACACGGCACACGGACAAACTACTACGCTGCTCTCTCCACTCCATGACCCAGGCTTACGGACAATCGATTACGCTGCCCTCTCCAATCCACGACCCTTGGCATACGAACTTAACCCTTCTACGCCGGAGCTGTCAAGTACGTTATCATTTACATTCTTGTTACCCGGACCACCTACGCTACTTCCACACTCCTGCCGTGCCCCCGTTTGCTGCTAGGTGTGTGGTTTTACCCTTTCCACCTCAGTCCTGGGGTCTCGTCTGGCTTGTGGGCAGGCTGAGCGTTACACTTCTCTCTCCCCCTTTTGTATATAAAGCTGTCTCCCGCATAAAACCTCTCTCTCACTGCCCCACACCTCTGCAATGCACTTCCCCTCAATATCCGACTTGTACCCTCTGTCTCCACCTTTAGGACCCTTCTTAAAACACATCTCTTTAACAAAGCATATGGGTAACTCCACTGGCTCATACTATACATCTCATATGCTGAGACATGCTCAAGGTCATGACCTTTACACTTTGCAGACGCACTTAGCAGAACACCCTCCTACTGTCTCTGTAAACTCTCCCTACTTACCACTTAGATTGTAAGCTCTTTGGGGCAGGGACTCTTTCATAAATGTTACTTACGACTGAAGCGCTTATTCCCACTTTGGGTTATATTATTATACCATGTGTATTACTGTTGTGAAGCGCTATGTGCATGGATGGCGCTATATAAATGAAGATATACATACCTCCACATGTTGGAGAAATAAGACTGTTGTACCCATTAAAAAAATTAGACGACCTATCTCAGTGACTGTATTTTCCATGAGAGACAAGGGCGTGCACCATAAAAATGGAGAGCATGTCCCAAGATGAGAGCACCCAAAGCCTCCATACACGAGGCTGGTCTACCCTCCTTAACTTGTGGGCGAGTGGAACATTCTGCGAGCTGTGAGGGACAGCGTATCCCCAACAGCCGCAGCGTTTAGTGTGGAGCATTCCTTGTAAGCGGCACCTGCTGTAGGTGATAACGGACAAAGGAAAGAAACCCAGATTGGGCACTCAGAACATCTATTGTGTGATATGTGAAGAAATTAAAACAAATTTTAATAAACCACTTTAAAATAATGGGGAGTAAAACGAGTATTAAACGCTATGCTCCTAACATATGAACATGTAGTGTGATGTTCTGGATCAATAATATAGATGGCAAAGGCACCAAAATAAGTGTCTTGCAAAATAAGACAGGTTGGTACGTAGAACCACCTGTATGCTTAACCAGAGATATGAGACTCAACTGTGGTGAGAGTAATCAGTGCCCAGACCCTGAAACAACACTAAAGCAACGACCATAGCCAGGTCTGCCAAGAACCAACAGTGATATTTGAGGCGAGGTGACACCGGTTATTGGCTAGGTGAGTATTCAAGAAATTAAGCAAATGATGGTGAAGATATACGTTGATGCATAGTGTAACAGGAACATCAGGATCCAGAAATATAGCCCAGTTCACCTGGATGTATGTCAGTCAAATCCAGGGTGTGATAGCACTGGGTGTGTAGGGGTCCAATTAATCCCTAGCCAGGTGAATATGGCAATAATATAGCACTGATACAGACACTAGCTGCACTGATTGAAAAGACAGCCAAAGATCAGTGTGTGATGTGCCTGTAACCTCCCACAATGAATATCTGCAGTGTGAGTATTTCACACCATACAGTCCTTGGTAGTAGGTACTATCTGTATGAAAGACGGCACTGACCCAACACCTGCTCTGTTAATCAGGGCAGGTCAATAAAGGGTCAGTGCTAGTGAGAGGATAAATCAATATTAGCACATAGGTAGGGTGCACCAATGTACACCTAACCTGCACAGTGTGAACAGTATGAGGAGCAGTCTACTGGTTAAAAAGCTCCTTTGGATAGTCCAAAATAGGAGCCACTTCATACGCACGCTGCAGCTGCTGGTAGATAGTGCTGCCAGCTGACTCGCGTGTATGCTTCTGAGTCCTGCGCGTGCACCCGTGCATCTTGACAGCTGCGGGTGTTCCTCTACCAGTATATACCTGCTGTAGGTGTTCAGAGGGTGCCGAGCGAAATGGAGCGTTGATTGATCAGAGCCGTTTCCCTTATCTGTAATATGCTATAAGGAAAACGGAGCAGTCCCAGTAACGTTGACATATCTGCCACGGGTGCACAGGGCTCCCCAACCAGTGAGGATCAACAGAGACTCATAACAAGCAGACACTCAAGTGGTCTTTTCAAAAAGTGTGTAGTGTTTTATTCCGGGATCGACGTGTCAGTCCCAGTCAACATACAGTGCTAAAGACAAACATGCAATTTATACCTACAAAAATCCGGCGATACATAATGACACCTCCCCCCATTCCTTTCAGCACAAAGTGTTTGGCGCCAAAAATCTGTGCAAAGCAACTGGCTCCTAGGTGTGTGTGTATATGTAGTAAACATTATGTGAATGAGACCTCAGATAAAAAGGATAAACATGGCATTAAGGAGTCCATAACCGAGAGTGATACAGTGGTATATATATTAGTGTGAGAAGTGTTCAACATTACTGTTGTGGTAGTGTGATAACCTTATTGTATTATGTCCAGAATTCAATAAAACAATCATGTAGTATGTGTATATACATAATAAATCGAGGAAATGCAGGAGTGTTCCATATAGATTAAATTGTTTACTTAATCGTCTTATAGAACTAATGCATATGTGACGCTACAGGCTCTTGTACCAGGTCTGCAGCACTCAAGTTAGCTTTTTTTTTTTTACTCTAACTGTTTAGACTTCAAAAAGCCTGTAGCACGATTGTGGAAGCTTCTGAATTGATTGGAAGTTCAGCCACAGCCAATGTCCAAGAAGCTGAGTTAATGGCAGATCGCAGTGCCACTACTTTTATAAAGTCACGCTAGGTGGCGCCCCAAACTGAAAGCAGACGGGAGGTATCCAGATCTTATGTCGGATAAGTCTTATCAATGATGTAGTAATAAAGATCAATATCAATGATGGACTTGCCAAAACCTGTCTGCCCAACGCGTGTCAAGAGTCACAGGTCACTCATTGTAGAAGCATGGTTAATGCAACGTAAATCAACGGATCATATCATACAGTATACATGCAACAAAGGTTACTCAGAATTAATAGCAGTCTTACCAAATCGGCAGGACTTATTCCATATAACCGTTGTAATAAATATTTAAATTAAATAGAGCAGGGCTATGCAGACTATATTATCGTTTCAATAGCACTACTCAGGGGTGTCCCTGTATTGATAATCGAGAGAGTACCTTCAGTCGCAGAGCCCTCATTAAACAGTACTGCTCATGTGAGAACAGCCAGTGGGGGTATACATGATTAACTAGTAAAAAGGTATATATGATCCTGACCAATTAAGGAGGGGGGGGGGGGGCATGGTACCAACATTAGAAGCTGTTGAGGTCTATAAACACTTGTCACGTTATAGGACAGTTTTATGGACAAGTACCTTTAGTCACAAGCTCAGAGAGAGGCGGATAGTGCAAGGGGTAACTAGAACCATATATACAGTAATCATGATACCCTTCAGATTTACACCTGTATATTTCAAACTTGGCACTACGGGTAATGTAAGCTTCACAGGCACCAACCATCTGGCAAGGAATACTAATCTATGACTCACTCAACGGACAGTACAGTCAGTGTCATCTAATTCACATGAACCACAATTGGTGCCTTCATTAGATGATCGACACCCTTATTGTCGAACATGTTCATAGTGTCGCCGAAAAATAACAGTCAATAGTCTGTAACCAGGTCTTGAGGTATGCTAGAGAATCAATACCGTTCCGGTTAAATGTCATAATCCGGTCAGGACAAGCACAAGGTCTATACAAAGAGTATCAACACTATATTCCCTCAGAGGGAGCAGTTATAGTTCAAATCCTTAAGGCCCCTGGGTGCCAATGTCCAGTCAAAAAAAATCCATTCCGTCTGTCGGAGTAAAAGTCTCTTTATATTACCTCCTCTGTGTGAGATAGGGACATGATCAATGATCGTGTATCAGAGTGATTAATTGGTGACCTTTTTCCACAAAATGTTTTGCTACAGGTTTTTCACCCATTGAGATGGCCAAGAACGCTTCTTGAAAATAAATGATCATACTTCTCTTTGGGGTCAGATTAACCAGCAGATCCCCAAGGTTGTTACTGCATTTAAAAAGCAGAGAGATTATTATTATTTTTTTGAAAACCAGAACATTTAATTTGGGGCACCAAGAACTGCACACACATTAGAATAGAACAAAAAAAAATATTTAAGGGAATTAAATGCAAATAGAGGCTTTTGTGCCACTTGGTTGAGTTTGTGTTCTGTTTCTAAAATGTACCAATGGTTCCTGAATGATTCTTTACAGTATTAGAAAGGCAAGAGTATTTTGTTACAACAGGCAGAAATATTTATTTACAACAGTTATAAGGAATAAGTACTGCCAATTAGTAAGACGACTTAGAATTCTGACTAACCTTGGTTGCAAATATGATATGATCCATTGATTTACGTTGCATTAACCATGCTTCTACTATGAGCGACCTATGACTCTACACATGCGTTGGGCAGACAAGTTTTGGCAAGTCCATCATTGATAAGACCTATCAGACACAAGATCTGGATACCGAGCGAAGAACCAAGCGAAGTCTTAAAGAAAGGTTCACTGAACATAGACGAAACATCCTAAAAGGCTTCACAGGTCATGGAGTTTCACGCCATTTTTTAATTAAACACAATATGTGTACAGAAGGTTTAACAGTCACGGGTATAGAACACATTGGAAAAACAAATATGAGAGGGGATAGACTTTTAAAATTGAGAAAACAAGAGACGTATTGGATTTTTAAACTACAGACACTAAGCCCCAAAGGTCTAAATGAGGACTTAGATCTCCTTGCCTTTCAATGAAGGTGTGGGGTTTTTATATATCTTATAATATAGTTTTAAACACAGATTTTTAAAACTATATTTATATTTTTAACATATGTTTTTATTAATCCAATACGTCCCCCTCCATCTAGGTTCTCCAAATGTTATTTTAGTGTAATGTGGGTTTTTTTTTTTTGTTTTTTTTTTTCTACCCAGGTGATCCATACTCTTCTTGTATGGGATGCAATTTAATCATGCATTTAAGGCTATTCTGTTGAACATCACAGGACTCACCGATTGGGTATCCAATTAAGTAAGGGAGTTCATCATTTAAGTGTACTCTTGGAGTGTTGTATAGTATTTTTAGCACATTTTTATTATATGCCATTTATTGATTTATATACTTGTGGCAAATTTGAGGAATATCCCAAGATGTAATGTTGAAATGTTAAATTGAGTTAATGAATTCAGGATTTACATTTACTCTTTATGTGTTGTTTAGTGTTTGCATATTTGTTATGTAGTATAAACAGTGGGACTTTGTAATGTTTAATAATAATGTATCAATTCATTCAAATGTTATGTTGTTGTATTGTAATTTTTCTTTATACACCTTGTTTTTTTGTGACATGAACCATTACATGGGGGTTGTGCTGAAATGCACTGTTGTACTGAGGGTGTGAGATTGTCATTGGAAGCCAATTAGGCTAATTGATGACCGCTGTCTAGATGGGTATTTATAGTCCACTCTAAACACCCCCATGGTATCCCTGATGAAAGCACGTCACGTGCTGAAACGCGTAGGAGGAGGAGTCTAGAGGGGTTGCAGCTCTTGTGCATCCCTGTCTCATTGCCCCAGTCCTGGTGGTCTAACGTGGAGTCCCTTGGAGAGTGTACTGCGGAGGCTGTGGAACTTTGAAGCTGTGTGAGGTGTGTGAAATTCGGCTCTCAGCCCCTGTGTGCTGCGGCAGCTCCAGGCACAGCCGGGAAGGGTTGGTGCGTCACGTCCGGCCGTGACGTCATACCCGGAAACCCGGCGCCCTGTGAGTAGTTCAATCCCTGGTGTACAAGCCCAGGAGAGCTGTACAGCGGAGTTTCTGCAGCGAGGCTGTGAAGGACGAAACAAAAGGAGCCACCAGCGCAAAGAGTTTGAAGTCTGGGTGAGCTTTTTCCATATTTGATGCCTACGGCACCTTCCCATTTCTACACACTTCATTACCTGCACAGTTGGTAGCGCTTTCCATCCCAGCTACCACTCTGGATTTATACCTCTCAAAGGTCACTCTTGCCCGAGTCTGTCACATCAGACAGGGGCATTAACTTGCACTTACATCACCTGGACAATCTCGAACTGGCAGAGACTTGTGTTACTCATTTTATATATTATATTTTTGTGTATTCAATCATGCTATTTTATGCTATTGTTTTATATGTGGTTTATACATAAAATTGGCTGCTGAGCCTGATCCCAACTAATATAGCGCTTCCCTGGTTGTTTTCTTTATTGACTCTACACATGCGTTGGGCAGACAAGTTTTGGCAAGTCCATCATTGATAAGACCTATCAGACACAAGATCTGGATACCGATCATCTGCCTTCAGTTTGGTGCGCCACCTAGCGTGACTTTATAAAAGTAGTGGCACTGCGATCTGCCATTAACTCAGCTTCTTGGACATTGGCTCTGGATGAACTTCCAATCAATTAAGCAGCGTCCACAACGGAGCTACAGGCTTTTTGCAGATGATATACCCTATTTCCTCGATTCTAAGACACACCTTTTTTCCGATTTTCACATGTCTGAAATCGGGGTGCGTCTTAGAATCGATAAAAAAAAAAAAAAAAAAAGTGTCTATAGCACTAACGCCCTCTTTTCACTTACCATGTTTCAGGAGAGGTCCCATGTCAGCGGAGGACATAGCGGGCGGCGGCAGCAGGAGAGGTCCCACGTCTGCAGGTGAATGAAGATAAGAAGACAGAGCGGGCGTTCGGTGGCTGCATGAGATCATAATAGCAGGAGAGCCAAGCATGAGCAGAGCGGCATAGGGGAACGGCTTGGGAGGTGCACTGTAACCGGAAGTCAGACACAGGTCAACTTCCGGTGTTACAGTTTGCACATCAAAAGCCGTTCCCCTATGCCGCTCTGCTCCTGCTCAGCTCTCCTGCTATTATGATCTCCTGCCGCCACTGCACGCCCGCTGTCTTCTTATCTTCATTCACCTGCAGACTTGGGACCTGTCCTCCCGCCGCACTCCGGCCCACTATCCATCTTCAACCATCTGCAGACGTGGGACCTCTCCTGCCGCCGGCGCCTGCTTCATCTCGACTGACATGGGACCTCTCCTGAAACATGGTAAGTGAAAAAGTAATTTTCCCTCGATCGTAAGGGCCAAATCGATGGTGCGTCTTACAAATCGGAAATATGGCATTTAGCTTTTTTCTTTTTACTCTAACACTGGAGTGCTACTCACCTATTTGTTACAAGAGCCTGTAGGGCCACATATGAAGAGAGATATATTTCTATAAGACGATTTAAGTAAACAATTTGATCTATATGAAACGCTCCGGCATTTCCCCTCTTTTTTCCATTATTTATGTACTGTAGATACACATAGCAAACATCTTTTTACATCACAAAATAAGATTACATGTGTAATCTCACACTACCACATTAGTGTGTCAAAAGTGTTCAACATTCATTTATATTATCAGTCTCTATTGTGGACACTTGAGTTAATGCCATGTTTATGCGAGGTCTCACTCGCACATGCTCACTACATGCACATAGGAGCCAGTTTGTTTACTTGTGGCCCGCTTCGCAACTGTGTTTATATATACAGTGTTGACGTCAAACACTGGGCGGCAGCCGAAAAGAAAGTGTGTGTCATTATGTATCACCGGATTTGTGTGGAGTTTCTGCTTGTTATTTGATTCCTTCCACTGTAGTCATAAAAAGCAGACTAGGCCTCGTCCGAATGATTATTTTATTGTCAGAACCTGAGATGCATGTAGCAGAGAGAGAAGAACTGAAATGGCAGCACCCATGGCGAACCTCTTATACACACAGTGCTGTCACTGCATCCAGTGCCGCAGACTCTCAGCTTTTTCAGTGCTGACCACCCACTCCTCACACAACTCTGTATCACACACACACACACACACACGTTTGTCTAGTTATCTTCTCTCTGCTACTTTACGATAAAACACTGTTCTGGTTTGAAAGGATCAGTAGCAGAATGAGGCAGCTTGCAGGGTACTGTCAGCACAGGTGGAGAGTTACCCTTAAAAACACAGCAAGGGCCAGATAACCCTCCCTCTGCCAGCTTATGACTGAGAAGTAAATGGGAGGGGTTAATGGAGCAATGCTCTGCAGAGCTCCAGGAGGGAAGAAATGGGGTAGGGTTCATTTGGAAGTGTCAGTTGATTTGGTCCATTGGTCTTAAAAGGGGGTTTAGAACCAGTCACTTATCAATATGATAATATAAAGCTGGCTGCACCTGTCAGTATGAGAACAAAAAACACCCAAGGGGTGGTTTGGGGGGGGAAGGAGAAGTCACAGGACACTGTCACTTATAACGACATCTATGGTGGGAGCACTCGACTGCACTCTTATACAGAGAAGCAGGCGTCTTCAGGAATGGAGGAGGGAGACAAAAAGGGTGAAAGATGTGTCCATGGGTTTGGAGGCAGTGCTGGGCACCTCCATGGGATGGTAGTGTTGATCTCCTTCTCCCTTTTCTTGGTCTGTTCATAGGATGGGGGCAGTAGTGCCTTGCCCCAGTTTGTTCTGTGCAGTGAGGCAATGGAAGCCCCCCTGCCCACCTCCTAACGTCTACGGGGGGGGCAGCACCAGTGCTAGTCTTTTCCCATTAAGGTGCAGTGCAGGGGGAGGGTAACAGGCTCCTACCCCAGCTTGATCTGACCAGAGAAGGTGGTGAGCAGCAGCATGATGGAGAAGCCAGTGAGGAGCCCAGCATTCTGTATCAGAAAAGCAGTAAGTGCATGGCCTTCAGCCTCATCCTCCTTACTGACCTCGTTCATCTCCGGGAACTGCATTGGGGAGAGGAAAAAGGAGTAGTGAGACCGGGACAGGGGGTGAAGGAGAAAGAAAGGAAGCAGTGATAATCGGGAGATGTGTAGAGGGACCAGTGACAGACAGAGGCACTTCATCTATGCACCATGACTGTCTTTTACTCTGTCTTCACCGACAAGTGATCCGAGTACATACTTCCCTTTCACAGGTCCTACACCTGCTGCATTCACTATTGTCACATGTCGTACAGTGGCCAAGGATTCCGAGTAAATAGGACACCTCTTGTCTGACAAGATGGGGCAGTGACTGGGAAAAGAGGAGACCGTGAGGGGAGAGATAGGGGCCATGACAAGTAACAGCCACTTTCCCCACTTAGTCACTGTTCCCTCGGCTCTATACAAATTCCTGTCTCTTTCCCCGGTCAGAATCCTTGTTCCCCACACTTACCATGTCAGCGAGTGCGATGTACAGGAACATGCCACCCGCCAGACCGAAGATCCAGTTGGAGGAGAAGTGACTCCCAGCGAGGATCCCAAAGGCCAGGCCGAGGTAGCAGCAGCACGCGGACATAAAGTTAAAGAACAGTGCCTGCCGAATACTCATCCCGGCATTCAGCAAGATAACAAAGTCACCTGGAGAGAGACAGCAAATGAGAGAGGAACAAAATGTCAATGAATAAACTACAGGCAGGAAGGGGGAGGATATCAGACACAGGTGTGGACATTCATGTAGCCAAGCACGGGGTGAGGGAGGGGAGGCAACCATGGAAGAATCAGACTGATGGACAGAGACACAGTGGATGTCAGGCAGGGCAGGTTCATACCCAGCTCGTGTGGAAACTCCTCGCACAGGATGGCGATGGACGTGCTGACCCCCTGGAAGACGGACACTGTGAACGAGGCTCCAATGGCGAGACCATCTATGAAGTTATGGAGACCATCACTGAGCGTGATCATCCAGGCCAGGGTGCCGATATCAGAGTAACGGATCCCCTTCAGCCAGTAACAGGAGCTCTGTTGACCCGGCAGATCCTGAGGCGAGCCGGTGGGGGAGGGGGACAGGTTAAATACTTGCATCATAGATTGTCATCCCGAGAGGGGCAGATCAGCCTGTGTCACAGTATGAGGGGCAAGGTAAATGGATTGCAGATCGTTTTGGTCTGTGTCAACATGGGTCATAGGTCCCTTCCGCCTGTCAACATGTGGTTGAATGGACAGTGCCCATGTGTCACAGGTCCCTTCTGTCAGTCAGTCACCCAGCAGTGGAAAGGACAGATTCCATATGTCCTAGGTTCAATCAGTCTGTGCCACAGCGGCGGGATGGATTAGATCAGGCCTGCACAACATACGGCCCGCACAACATATGGCCCGCATGCAGCCTGTCCAGACTCACTGTGCGGTCTGCGGCGGCAATCTCCGTCTTCTCCCCTGAAAATTCTACTGTTGCCCCTGCAGGCCCTGAAAAAAAATGGGCGCGCAGCAGGAAATTACGCCGTGTTGCCATGGCAACGGGCGAAGTGACGTCACAGCGTCCCGTTGCCATTGCGATCGATCATTGTTTTTTAAATTATTTTTTTTACAGGGCTTGCAGGGGAAACAGTAGAATTTTCCTGGGAGAAGACGGTAAGAACAGTTGGGGCGGGGGGCGGGGGGGGAGGAGGAGGAGAAGCGGGGTAATTTTAAAAATTGTTTGGCCCGTTTCTCTTTATAAGTTGTGCAGGCCTGGATTAGATGATACGGCTCTTCCGAAGAGGGGTGATGTAATGGCACAAGGTGGGGGGAAGAAAAATAAAATAAAAATCTGACTGACCTGCACAGCCAGTGACCCCACCATGACCTTGTCATCACTGTGGTGGGGTCGGAGGTCAGACTCACTGCCACTGGGTGGGGGTATTATGTGATGAAGGTCACCATTATGCAACTTCTCCGTCACCCCCTCCTCCTCGTCACGCTTACTTGTATCAGCGGTGTAGTGACTGTGCCCGTGCTGCAGGGGGACACAGGGAGAGAAGGGGTAATTGTATGAGACACGCTCCTATCACATAGAAGGGAGGTGCCACTGACCCCACTAACTGACGGGAACCCATTAGGTAAAACAGCCAGTTATACCACAAGAGTAAAGTGCCAATGACTTGATTGCCCTTGAATAGTCCCGTATGCAAGATGCCCGATTGGCCAACAGGATTTATATACCCGAGCACCTTTTTATTCCACAAGAGGGAAGTACCACTAATCCCAACATAAAGGGGACGACGACTCGCACACATGGGACGAGAGTCTGGGGCACCTGCCTTTTATAGGATTAGGGAATGTAGCATTCTCATCAATGTAAAGGGTTTAGCGACTCCTTCCTCTTATGTGAGGAAATGGCACACGGGAGTCTTTAACAACCCATCTAGTCCTCTTTTCCCATTTGCACTAAATGTTTAATTAACAGGAGTCCAATACGTAAAAAAATAAATTAAAAAAAAATGTTCTTATTCCATAAGGAGGAAGGTGCCACTGACCATATAAAACCTGTAGGAATCCTGTGCGTGAGACGCCCTGTTATCACAGAGCGAGAAGCCACAAACCCTATTCATGCATCAGAATCTCACATTTGAGATGAGCGCTTCTCCCATAAGGAGGGAGGTGCCACCGAACCTATGAACCAGCTACTAATCAGGGCTTAGAGGAAGTAGGTGTGCTTTACAACACAATGTGAGCGGAGCGCCACCCCATCCCATGAATGGTGGGTTAATGGAACATTGTGTGCTGAAGGGGGCAGGCACAGCGTATCCATGACAACTGCCAGAGGCAAATCACAGAGCTGGATGTCAGAGCAGGGGGCCCCAGTCTTGGTGAAAACATGAGCGGAGCGTTGTGATTGGCTGACACCTTACCTCATGCTTCTGTTTGAGTATCATCTTCAATACCTTCTCGGTAAAGAAAAAGAGATAGAAGCCCCCGAAGATGACGGCCGATGTAGAGACATAGGAATCCACCAGAGGGTTAAACCCGAAGGCCTGGGGTGAGACAGGGGTAAATAAGCGAGGGCAAGAGAGGTACAGGAGTCCCCTGCAATCTGATAAGGAGGGCTCCTGGGAACATACGGGGGGGAGACTGCTTGTTATCTGTAAATACTATATTATGTGCCCTCTTTAAAGATGGAGGTGGAGTGATAACAGTGTTATTGTTTATGAGGGGTGTAACAGAAGTGAGGAGTGAAACGTAAAGATCCAAGATAGGAGCCCTCGTTATACAGAGGGAGGGTGTGTGTGTGTGTGTGTGTGTCGAGATAAGAGGAGTCAAATCAGCACACAGCAATCATACACGGCACAGGAGTGACACACGACAAGACACATACATTTGCTTTAGTGTAACAAGCTATGGCAACCACACAGGGGACAAAAAGGTGAACACAACACGCAAAAATACACAGATGCACAAATATATTGAAAAACATATAGATGGAGCCAGACATATCTCCGCCCCACAGCCTTGGCAAAAAAAAACAAAAAACCATAAAATGCTGCTGCTTTGAAGAAGGTAAAAGTACACAAACGCAGAAAAAGCAAATGCAACACACATACACACACAACTGAGACTGCATGGCAGACACACACATGCCACATCACAACACATTACACGATCCATGACGACTTTGTCACACGATACCCACGCATGTCCCCCATACCTCAGGGATGAGCTGAAAGAGAGCATTGGAATAGAGGGTCCCAATCGCCAGAGCAATGAAGAAGAGGAGCAGACGCTTGTAACATGCCTTCTTCATGAAGGGGACCACGCCAGCTCCCAGTAGGGAGCAGAGAGAGATGACTGTGACACACAGGAGACCGTAACCCCACACTGAGGGGAGTGGAGTGGGTGGGAAAGAAAGAGAGACCACCAAGAGAGGGAAAGGAGCCACAGGGTGAGGAGGTGAAAAAGACGGGCACAGACATGGAGGTGAGAAGATAGATATGGGGGGGGAGGGGAGGTAAATAGATTTATGGGAAAGGGGAGGACCACACCAGAGGGAAGGGGGGAGAGAAAGAAGGGCACTGATTAGAGATTTGATTCCATTGGTATCCATTTAATTTAAATTTCCACAGATTAGGAGAGGAATGAAGTCTGCAGCCCCTGGAAACTGAGCGCTATCACCGAGACCACTAGGGGTTAATGGAGCAAAACTCTGCAGAAATGGGGGTTACTGGACGGAGGCTCCACAGGTCTGATGGGTAGGGAGGTAATAGCACAATGATCTGCAGGCCTATATTTTGGGGCAGTCTAGATAGCGCTCAGTTTGAAGGGGGTGCTGCCCCACAGGGTATGCCCTCCCTCCTGCCTCTTCTGCATGGGGGCATCAGACACAGAAGGGGGGCATCAACATTAATAGAATTAAGATATTTAACAAAACACCCAAACACCGATTACACAGATCTGCTCCGTCCGAGGACCTCCCCCCCTCCATCCTGCTCCCCACCTCAAATAGGGGGGTCCAAGGATAGGAGCTGCGGGCCACACATACTGCTGCTGTGGAAGCCCCCACCCCCACAAATTACCCCAGACACCCACAAAAAAACACCACAGAAAGGGGCTTCCGCAGCAGCAGAAACCACGGCAATGAATTACACCCTGAAAACGAGAAAGAATTAGGGGGATTATTATACCCGTGATTAAAAGCACCATCATACGGAGACGGTGCACATAGTGGTGGGGTGCCCCATGGAAAGGTACAGACAGAGAGCCGTGTGTATGCGCGACAAAGATATTACAAAAACAGAATACTCATGTCTAGCACGTTCTCCATGACGGAATCCTTGTGTTAAAATATTTAGTAGCGATGGGCAAATTGCGGGTCATTTGGCATATTTTACTCTAGGAACGTGCGTGCTGGCCAAGGCATGTACACGTGTGCGTCTCTCTCCCTCGCGCGCCCGCCTCCTCCTCCTCCCAGTGGTCATAGCAGCTGCTGCACCCAATGGTAAACAGAACCACCCATAAGCAGGATCAGTAGTAATGAACCTCAGGATAGCAATGATAGGTGTGAGCTCCCCCAGTGGTGAGAATCATTACTGCACCTCAGGGATCAGCTTCAGGCGTGTGTAGCAACATAAATAAATATACATTGATATATTGTGTTTGTGTATATATGCATGTGAGCTCCCCCGTTGGTAGGGGCAGGTACTGCACCTCAGGGATCAACTGCAGTACAGCGTTAGACAGCAAGGTGCCGATGGATAGGGCGATGAAATAGGTGAGCAGTCGGCGGAAGATGGGCTTCTCTATGCAGGGGGCGAACAAGACGCCCAGGAGAGAGGACAGACTGATGAGGGTGACGGCCAGGAGCCCGAAACCCCAGACTGTAGGACAAGAGCACAGCGTGAGGGGAGTGGAGGTTGACAAACAGGGAGGGAGTGAGCGGGATAATAAGACACACTGGAGGGGCAAAGAAGAAAAAAGGGGCACAGTAGAGAGGCAGAGATAAGCGGAAGAGAATAGGGGAAAGTGGGGAGGGGGACACTGTGTGTGTACACGGCAGGGGGGGACGGAAAACGCAGAGAGGAGGGACGGGAAGAGAGGGGAAGTGGGGGGAAGGCGACGGCGACACAACAATGCACCCCTGTGTGAAACGACACGGGGGGGGGGGGGAGGACAATGATGAGGAGGAGCGTACAGAGAAGGGGGGGAGGAAAGAAGGAAAAGAGACATACAAGGGAGTGGGGGAGGTGAAGGAAGACGTACTGAAAAGGGGGGTGGGGAAGGAGAGAGAGTACAGAGGAGGGGTGGAGGAGACGTACACCGGGCAGTGGGAGAATGGGAGGAGTAGGACAGAGACAGGAGGGTGGGGAAGAGAGACAGGGAAATGAATAACAAGCAGGAGGATGCGATGGCAACAGGGAAATGAAGGAATGCAGCAACAGATATATTGGGCAGAGGATCAAAGTGTGAGATAGACAAGAGGGGGCAGAGGAACACAGCCATGTGCAATGGGCAGACAGAGGATAGGGGTATTTTATGGGTGATCCACATGTCTTGGTTTAATAACCACAGGAGAATTGTTATGTCCCTCACATAGCAAAGGCAATAAGGCACTCCGGAAGGGAGTATATGGAAGGGATATACATTTTCACCAACAGGGCAATAAGGCCCATTAGATGCTAGAAAGGTAAATAAGCTTCAGAGTTCCTTATTGCCTCAGCTGTGCCCTGTGGCGGTGCGGGTGGTGGCAGGAGCAGGGCTGTGCACTCACCCTCAGCATAGCTCGGTCGTCCTTCAGGGGAGGTCTCATTGCCGGGGGTGGCATTCTTATGACACGCCTGGGTCTCCAGCTGCTGCAGGATGGAGGGGCAGAGACTGCGCAGACCCCCAGCGTCCACCAGAGACCCCGATGTCAGGTTGTGAACAGCAAAGAGAGAAGAGGAGCTGAGACACTGCACGGAGAGCAGGGAGAGAAGAGGGAAGGGTTAGGAGAAAGCGGGTCGGGGATGGGGGTGAGAGTAAGCCGCAAGCGCAAAAGGGGACGGCAGCGAGAGGAAGCCACGAGAGTGGAGGGGGGGGGTGGAGGGGTGAGAGAAAGACGTGACGGTGGTGGTGTGGTAGAGGGGGGGCAAGAGAAAGCCGCGAGGGTTGTGGGGGTGGGAAAGCAGTGGCGAGCGAAAGTGTGGGGGAGGCCAGAGAAAATGAGGGCAAGGGGGGGTCCATAGCGAGGGGCAAGGAGGGGGGGGAGGCAAAGCGAAGGACAAGGAGGGGGGGGCCAAAGCGAGGGGCAAGTGGGGGGGGGACCAAAGCGAGGGGCAAGCGGGGGGACGGACGACCAATGCGAGGGACAAGCGGGGGGGAACC
This sequence comes from Ascaphus truei, assembly GCF_040206685.1. NCBI lineage: Eukaryota > Metazoa > Chordata > Amphibia > Anura > Ascaphidae > Ascaphus > Ascaphus truei. The sequence goes on from NC_134487.1 coordinate 190,472,272, forward strand.
AATGCGAGGGGCAAGCGGGGGGACTGTGGCGAAAATTGGGGTAATCAGCGCATTAATAAAAGGCAGTGTACTCGGCTGATTACCCATATTTCGTATTGGGGATGAAGGGGTTAATTTTTCATGCACTGTACATGTCTTATTTTTCCCTTGTCTCTTATTATCCCCATTTTGCAGGATTGTATGTGCTTGCAGTATAGTACACACATATAAAAAATATAATTGTAAAATAAGGGGATCAGGTATGATCAATAAAGTGTATTTTTGCTGCAGGTTTTAAGAGACAGGCAGGATGAGGTTTTTTTTTTCTCCTGTCATTAAAATGCACACAAGAACCAAATGTTTTGACACCTATGAGCTGGGTCACTTGCCTATGCAAGCTTCAAAGGTAACAGGCATTGTCCACGCCTGTAAGTCTCTCTGGAAGTTGCATATCAAAAGACCCAGAGTCAGGGGGTGTGAATTGGCCAGATGGATGCTAAATAGGAAATCCTGGTGACCATCTGTGCTAACTCACACCCTGAGTTTCCCCCTTCCAACCTAGAGGGGCCAGGTAGAGAGGGGAGTGCACCTATGCCAAGTAGCAAGGTGGCGTTGTCGCACATGCTCTGTGTGAACAGGAAATCCCTAGTGCCCACTCTCCAAACTGTGGGCAAGTAGGTGATTGGGGAATGATTACTTTCCCACGATGGGGATTGGGTGGGTATATTGGCAATAGGCTTCCAAACCCTATATACATCCCACCCAGGCTATCCCCATTGTCTTTCATTTTTCATTCTACCATGTGAGCGGATTTCCAACACGCTTCTACGTAGCGGAGAAGAGCAGCAGCACATTCCTGGAACGCAAAGAGTCTTATTACATCGGAACCAAGGACAAAACTCTGCGTTAGGACACTGTGATTGCTGGGGGTTATCTGATTAACCCCAACGGACCAGAAAAGACTTTGCACATTCACAGAAGGATTGGGCTGGCAATTTATGCCCTTGCAAAAAGACTACATTTTAAAACCAATCTTTTGGTGCTTTGCACCTTTCTGGACATTATCCCCTGTTCCTATACCAGTAAGTGTAATTATTAAGTGTATTCTGCAGTTGTCGTGTGTTTGCCTATCAAGGGAATAAATCTCTGTTTATTTTGCTCAACTTGTTCTGCTCAATTAGGATCCACAAAATATAAATGTGTTGTTAAGTGCGTCTAACGTGACAGGGACCAAAGCGAGGGGCAAGGGGGGGGGACCAAAGCGAGGGGCGAGCGGGGGCCAAAGCGAGGGGCAAGGGGGAGCCAAAGCGAGGGGCAAGGGGGGGCCAAAGCGAGGGGCCCAGTGGCTGCGGGGGAGCCTGGCTGCCGGACAAAGCAGTTGGGCATCCTGACCTCTCGTTGCCCCCAGGCCCCAGCTCTCCCAAGCTGCGTGCCTCCCTCTGACATCAACGCGTCACCGGGCCCCCCTCTCATGCCAGTGCACGCCAGAAGCTCAGCCCAGCTTACTTCTGGTGCGTGCCGACGTCAGAGAGGCCTGGCGCCACAGTGAGGGGTGATGAGAGGAAAGGGTTAAAGGAGTTAATCTGTGCAGGTTTTTGGCAGTAAAAAGGAGTGAAGGAAGCAATGCTGTGCAGGTACGTGGGGAGGGGACGCTCTGCAGGTCTCACCTGGGACAGGTTCCGAGAGTCCGCCGCCCCTCTTCCAACCTCCAGCCGATCCAGCAGAGAGTGCAGCTGAGGCAGTGAGAGCGTCTCATTCTCTCCATATCTCTGCAGAATGTCTTGCAGGAAGGAGGCAGCGCTCAGCTCAGAGTCTGAGGCACCGACTGCCAGGGTGACGGGCAACAGAATCAGGGGCAAGAGCAGGAAAAGGAGAGGTCCGCATCGCAGAGCCATAACTGTACCTGGCCAGGGTGAATGGGAGAGAAGAGAAATTAATGCTGAACTGAGTACTACACATCAATACACACCCTTTACTTTTTTATATCTTATCTTTCAGAAGATAGTGGAGCTGGAGAGCGCCAGCAGTAAAGGGGGGAGGTCAGACAGAGCCAGAGGCACAGAGGGAGGGGGGAGCGCTCCAGTCAGCGCCAGGGAGGGGGGAGCGCGCCAGTCAGCGCCAGGGAGGGGGGAGCGCGCCAGTCAGCGCCAGGGAGGGGGGAGCGCGCCAGTCAGCGCCAGGGAGGAGGGGAGCGCCAGACAGCGCCAGGGAGGGAAGCGCCAGACAGCACCAGGGGCACAGGGGGGGTGGGGGGGGGGAGGAGCACCAGACAGCACCAGGGGCACGGGGGAGGAGTGCCAGACAGCCAGCGCCAGGGGGGCACCAGACAGCGCAGGGGGGGTACCAAAAAGCGCATGGGGGGAGGGAGCGCATGGGGCACGGGGGGAGGGAGCGCCAGGAGCACGGGGGGGGGGAGAGCACCAGACAGCACCCGGGGCAGGGGGAGGGAGGAGAACCAGACAGCGCCAGGGGCACGGGGGGGGGGGGAGCGCCAGGGCCGGTGGGGGAGCGTCAGACAGCACCAGGGGCACGGAGGGGTGCGCCAGACAGCGCCACGGACATGGGGGGGGGGGGGGGGGGAAGGAAGCACCAGACAGCGCCAGGGGCACAGGGGGGGAGAGCCCCAGACAGGGCCAGGGGCGAGCACCAGAGGCACAAGGGGGGTAGGAGCGCCAGAGGCACCAGGGGGGGGGGGGGGGGGAGTACCAGACAGTGCCAGGGGCACATGGGGGGGAGCGCCAGGGGCCGGTGGGGGGAGGGAGCACCAGGGGCGGTGGGGGAGCGTCAGACAGCGCCAGGGGCACGGGGGGGGGGAGGAAGAGCACCAGACAGGGCCAGGGGCACAGGGGGGGGAGAGCACCAGACAGGGCCAGGGGCACAGGGGGGGGGGAAGAGCACCAGACAGGGCCAGGGGCACAGGGGGGGGGGGGGAGAGAGCACAAGACAGGGCCAGGGGCACAGCGGGGGGGGGGGGAGAGAGCACAAAACAGGGCCCGGGGCACAGGGGTGGGGGGGAAGAGCACCAGACAGGGCCAGGGGCACAGGGGGGGGGGAAGAGCACCAGACAGGGCCAGGGGCACAGGGGGGGTGGAAGAGCACCAGACAGGGCCAGGGGCACAGGGGGGGGGGGAAGAGAGCACCAGACAGGGCCAGGGGCACAGGGGGGGGGGAGAGGGGAGAGAGCACCAGACAGGGCCAGGGGCACAGGGGGGGGAGCACCAGCCAGGGGCACAGGGGGGGGAGCACCAGACAGAGCCAGGGGCACAGGGGGGGAGCACCAGACAGAGCCAGGGGCACAGGGGGGGAGCACCAGACAGGGCCAGGGGTACAGGGGGGGGGAGCACCAGACAGGGCCAGGGTCACAGGGGGGGGGAGCACCAGACAGGGCCAGGGTCACAGGGGGGGGGAGCACCAGACAGGGCCAGGGTCACAGGGGGGGGGAGCACCAGACAGGGCCAGGGGCACAGGGGGGGGAGCACCAGACAGGGCCAGGGGCACAGGGGGGGGGAGCACCAGACAGGGCCAGGGGCACAGGGGGGGGGGAGCACCAGACAGGGCCAGGGGCACAGGGGGGGGGGAGCACCAGACAGGGCCAGGGGCACAGGGGGGGGGAGCACCAGACAGGGGCACAGGGGGGGGAGCACCAGACAGGGCCACAGGGGGGGGAGCACCAGACAGGGCCACAGGGGGGGGGAGCACCAGACAGGGCCACAGGGGGGGGGAGCACCAGACAGGGCCACAGGGGGGGGGAGCACCAGACAGGGCCACAGGGGGGGGGAGCACCAGACAGGGCCACAGGGGGGGGGAGCACCAGACAGGGCCACAGGGGGGGGGAGCACCAGACAGGGCCACAGGGGGGGGGAGCACCAGACAGGGCCACAGGGGGGGGGAGCACCAGACAGGGCCACAGGGGGGGGGAGCACCAGACAGGGCCAGGGGCACAGGGGGGGAGCACCAGACAGGGCCAGGGGGAGAAGCACCAGACAGCACCAGGGGCACGGGGGAGGAGTGCCAGACAGCCAGCGCCAGGGGGGCACCAGACAGCGCAGGGGGGGGTACCAAAAAGCGCATGGGGGGAGGGAGCGCATGGGGCACGGGGCACGGGGGGAGGGAGCGCCAGGAGCACGGGGGGAGGGAGCGCCAGGAGCACGGGGGGAGGGAGCGCCAGGAGCACGGGGGGAGGGAGCGCCAGGAGCACGGGGGGAGGGAGCGCCAGGAGCACGGGGGGAGGGAGCGCCAGGAGCACGGGGGGAGGGGGGGGAGAGAACCAGACAGCGCCAGGGGCACGGGGGGGGGGGAGCGCCAGGGGCGGTGGGGGAGCGTCAGACAGCACCAGGGGCACGGAGGGGTGCGCCAGACAGCGCCACGGGCATGGGGGGGGGGAAGGAAGCACCAGACAGGGCCAGGGGCGAGCACCAGAGGCACAAGGGGGGGTAGGAGCACCAGAGGCACAAGGGGGGGGGGGGGGAGTACCAGACAGCGCCAGGGACACATGGGGGGGAGCGCCAGACAGCACCAGGGGCCGGTGGGGGGAGGGAGCACCAGGGGCCGGTGGGGGGAGGGAGCACCAGAGGCGGTGGGGGAGCGTCAGACAGCGCCAGGGGCACGGGGGGAGAGCACCAGACAGGGCCAGGGGCACGGGGGGGAGGGAGAGCACCAGACAGGGCCAGGGGCACGGGGGGGAGGGGGGAGGGAGAGCACCAGACAGGGCCAGGGGCACATGGGGGGGGGCACATGGGGGGGGGGAGCACCAGACAGGGCCAGGGGCACAGGGGGGGGGGGGAAGAGCACCAGACAGGGCCAGGGGCACGGGGGGGGGGGGGGGAGGGAGAGCACCAGACAGGGCCAGGGGCACATGGGGGGGGGGGGGCACATGGGGGGGGAGCACCAGACAGGGCCAGTGGCACAGGGGGGGAAGAGCACCAGACAGGGCCAGGGGCACAGGGGGGGGGAAGAGCACCAGACAGGGCCAGGGGCACAGGGGGGGGGGGGGAAGAGAACACCAGACAGGGCCAGGGGCACAGGGGGGGGGGGGAAGAGAGCACCAGACAGGGCCAGGGGCACAGGGGGGGGGGGGAAGAGAGCACCAGACAGGGCCAGGGGCACAGGGGGGGGGGGGGAAGAGAGCACCAGACAGGGCCAGGGGCACAGGGGGGGGGGGGGGGAAGAGAGCACCAGACAGGGCCAGGGGCACAGGGGGGGGGGAGAGAGCACAAGACAGGGCCAGGGGCACAGGGGGGGGGGGGGAGAGAGCACAAGACAGGGCACAGGGGGGGGGGGGAGAGAGCACAAGACAGGGCACAGGGGGGGGGGGGGAAGAGCACCAGACAGGGCCAGGGGCACAGGGGGGGGGGGAAGAGCACCAGACAGGGCCAGGGGCACAGGGGGGGGGAGAGCACCAGACATGGCCAGGGGCACAGGGGGGGGGGGAGAGAGCACCAGACAGGGCCAGGGGCACAGGGGGGGGGGGGGGAAGAGCACCAGACAGGGCCAGGGGCACAGGGGGAAGAGCACCAGACAGGGCCAGGGGCACAGGGGGAAGAGCACCAAAGAGGGCCAGGGGCAGGGAGTGTGGCACACCAGACAGCACCAGGGGGTGGGCAGGCAGCGCATGCGGCACAGGGGGTGGGCAGGCAGCGCGCATGGGGCACAGGGGGTGGGCAGGCAGCGCGCATGGGGCACAGGGGGTGGGCAGGCAGCGCGCATGGGGCACAGGGGGTGGGCAGGCAGCGCGCATGGGGCACAGGGGGTGGGCAGGCAGCGCGCATGGGGCACAGGGGGTGGGCAGGCAGCGCGCATGGGGCACAGGGGGTGGGCAGGCAGCGCGCATGGAGCACAGGGGATGGGCAGGCAGCGCGCATGGGGCACAGGGGATGGGCAGGCAGCGCGCATGGGGCACAGGGGGTGGGCAGGCAGCGCGCATGGGGCACAGGGGGTGGGCAGGCAGCGCGCATGGGGCACAGGGGGTGGGCAGGCAGCACGCATGGGGCACAGGGGATGGGCAGGCAGCGCGCATGGGGCACAGGGGGTGGGCAGGCAGCACGCATGGGGCACAGGGGGTGGGCAGGCAGCACGCATGGGGCACAGGGGGTGGGCAGGCAGCAAGAGCTGGAAAGCAGGAGGTACAGGCGGACAAAGGCACATCGCGAGAGCTGAAAAGCAAGACAGACACACAGACCATCACACATCAGGAAGGCAGATTCCCAAACCCTACAATTATACGGAACGAGCACACAGTAAAGATTGGGGCAATTAGGAGAGGGGCCGCTGCACAGACAGTCCCCTGCCAGCGAGGGCCTTTAGCCCGTCACTCAGAGAGAGGGGCCATCGCACCGCCAGTTCCCGCAGGAGCGGGGCGGAGCCGCACAGACAGTCACTCACTCCTGTAACTCACCCTGGTGCAGCGCTCGTGCCGGCTCACTCAGCTCATACCGGCCTCGCTCAGCAACGTGGAGCTTGGGGTCTGGCTCTTTAAGAGCTGGCGTCACAGTGTAGTCTCTGAGTCTGTGCCCCGCCCAATTTCCATGAAGCTATTAAAGAGGCGGGGCCAGTGTCACTGGGGCAGCAATGCATGGGACTCCCCAGCCCCGCCCCTCACTCCCTACTCTCTCATTGGTCAGAGCGGGTAACACGTGACGCTCTGCTTACAGAGGCTTATTGACACTTGATAAGCGCGCGTTATCTCCCCCCCCACCAATACACACACACACACACACACACACACACACACACACACACACACACACACACACACACACACACACACACACACACACACACACACACACACACACACACACACACACACACACACACACACACACACACACACACACACACACACACACACACACACACACACACACACACACACACTCCCCCCCCTATCTACTTTATTAATCATGCTCCTGATGACCCCAGTGCCCTGCTGTATACGGCTATAGGCAGTATAATGACAGCACAGTTCAGCAGAGGGTGACATTACAGAGCGCTCACAGGACCAGGCCCTCAAATTAACAAAAAGGGCATTAATTAAGTTAACAGCTGTAATTAAGGCTGGGAGCAATACATGCACAGTGCCTTGTTTATGTATATTCATATGTAGTATACATGTATGATATATAAAAAAAAACACAACCGCAGCAAGCTCTAACCCAGAAGCCGCCACATTTTATATATATATACACACACACACACACACACACAACACACACACACACACAAAAGTTCAGGCACTCTACATGGGAAAAAGGGCAATGGTAAAAAACTTTTCTGTCGTGTTGCTAAGCAGTGCAACCAGGATCACCATCCAGCAGCAAACATATACAAAGCAGAGATCCAAAGAGTCCGCAGCACTCACAGGAGGTTGTCAAAATGCAAAAAGATTTAATGGAACATCACAAGCATCAGGGGTGAAAACAGAAAAAATGGACGATGTTTCGGACTTCACGGTAGGGGCTTGAGAAAGGACCATGAGGTCCGAAACGTCGCTCCAGTTTTTCTGTTTTCACCCCTGATGCTTGTGATGTTCCATTAAATCTTTTTGCATTTTGACAACCTCCAGCGAGTGCTGCGGACTCTTTGGATCTCTGTTTTATTTATATATATATATATAATATATATCCGTGTTTCCCCCACCCGTGGGAGATTTGTCCATTACAGGGTGTATGGTGCATATACCTGCTGGCAACAGGAGGGCTGAGTTGTCCGCCGATGGTAGTGGGGACACAGGAATAGGCTTCTGGGGTTCATACCCCACATATCTCTTTAGCAGTGCAGCGCCTCCATCTGCTGTAGGCTCCAGGAACGGAAGGTGATCTCCCACTGTAGAACTTATTACCTCTCCCCTCAGTAAGGTCACGCACCCAGCAGGAGGTATATAACAACAGGAATGGTTTATTATCTTCTGTACAGCACAGTTACACGGCAGGCTTCTGTCCGATGCAGTACTCTCAGCTCTCACTGAAGGATGGTCCCAGGACCGTCACAACAGGCCAAGGGCACCCGCAGCCATCCTAGCTCTTCCCCACCTTCCTAACAGAGGCAGAAGTATGGTCCACACTCACTCTCCCCCGGAGGGAAGAGCGCAAGGGAAGGCCCCAATCTCAGGCTCCCAGTTGTGTGACCTACCTTCCTCAGTGGGGGAAGGACACTACTAAATTTAGTCATCTCCGTTAAGGGGACTCCCCTCCGTCGCTTTGGCCGTGCCCTCCTGATTCTCGGCTCCTCTTTAGATATATCTGGAATCTGGAACACCTTTGGCTGGATACACACTGCAGCTGTCCTACCGCCGCTCTGGCGAGATGCCACTGGGGACACTTCGGTTGTGACTTGTGTTGGTTCAGTCTCTCTGACCATCTCTGGCACCGTGTCTGGAATCATGTCTGCAACCATCTCTGAACCTGGAACAATCATTGGGCATACGGACCCCCTTTAGCAGTCTTTAGAGCCCTTAGACCAGGCCTTCACAACACGCGGCCCGCGGGCCGCATGCGGCCCGCATGCACTCACTGTGCGGCCCGCGGCGGCTTTCTGCTCTCCCCCTCCCTCCCGAGTCCACTCTCCCGTGCCCCCCCTGCGAGCCCGCTGTCACCATCCCGCGTGAGCCCGCTGTCACCCTCCCCCGTGAGCCTGCTGTCACCCTCCCCCGCGAGCCCGCTCTCCCCCTCGCAGAGTAGCAGCGCGCTCTAGCATTGAGGCACTTCCTGCCTGCTGCTTGCTAGAGCGTGCATGCACTCCTGCTTGTACGGCAGAGGTATTTACTGCTTGGACGGCAGAGGTATTTACTGGTTAATGTGAGGTGCTGGGGGGTTAATGTGAGGTGCTGGGGGGTTAATGTGAGGTACTCAGGGGCTTGATGTGAGGTGCTCGGGTTAATGTGAGGTGCTGGGGGGCTTGATGTGTGGTGCAGGGGGGGTTGATGTGGGGTGCAGGGGGGCTTGATGTGAGGTGCTGGGGGCTTGATGTGAGGTGCTGGGGGTTTGATGTGAGGTGCTGGGGGCTTGATGAGAGTTTTGGGAGGAGCAGGGGGGAGAATAATGGGAGGTGCAGGGGGATGAATGATGTGAGGTGCAGGGGGGAGAGGGATGTGAGGTGCAGGGGGGGTGGGATGTGTGTGGTGTGCAGGGGGGTGGGATGTGTGTGGTGTGCAGGGGGGCATTGTGTGTTTGATGTGGAGGGGGAGTATTATGTGACCCGGTCGGATCCTTGAAATCAAAGTCCATAGATCCTGGTAGCATGGGCAGAAAGTAGTTAGCTCCGCACCTTGGGGAGTGGGCGTGACCTGGGCTCCTTACTGCACAAGTCACATCGCTGGGGTGGAGTCCTGGTTTTTGCGCCACAGGTGGATCCCAAGTCCCCGGGAGTAGGGTGCACCCAGTAGCACGTGGTTCAGCACCCACACTGAGCACAACCTCGTGGCCGTCAGCGGGAAGCCGGACGCCATTTTGAAACAGTTCATATACTGGTTGAACCTGGACCGTATGACAGGCTCCTCGATCTGAAGAGCAGGCACGTCGTCTGCAGCCCCACCCATAAGCACAATGTCCTCACTGTCTGCTCCCTCTGGTGGAACCAGAAGTCCTAAGCAGCACAAAAAGGGCATGACCATGGTTTTCGCAACACTCCATAATAAAGCGGCAACACAATTCTCTGTATTTTGCAACTGGACCACGCGGTCTACGTGATTCTGGCGGGAACTAATTTCTTGTGGATCTGTACAGCACATGGTTGCGGTCTACCAAGAGTAGGTTGTACCCAAGGCTAGCAAAGCTCCATTTCGATACACTGCACACGATTACAGTCCATTGCAAGCACTCTGTGGTTCCCTGATTTAGCTACAGCCCAGAGTACTAGCTAGAGCTAGTAGTAATCTGGGCTTCTAGCAGAAGTTCAGGCACCTTGTACGTCAGGCACCCCTCCTAAGATACTCCCTATGCAGTACCCATACACCGCCCCACTCGGCTGCCAGTATCGCGGATCCTCTCCAGAGGTCCCTGGGACTCAGTTAACCAGAGCACCCCCTTTAGGCATCCCAACTACCTGCCTCTGGGCGACTTAGAACAGCAATAGCCCTTGTCTCCAAACCATTCACCTGATAGGGCAGTCTAAAGCATAGTTCCATGGCAGGGAAATTGGTCCCTGGTTATGGTATGCCGGGGTCTCCTGGACACCAGACCTAGCCTCCCTCCTTCATTAGCACTTGTTCTGGAAGCGTACCTTATTACTTCCAGCTTTGTGAAAGCATGCCCTGTTACAGATCTCAGCAGCGCCTCCAAATATGACGGTGTTTCCGGTACCGGTAGAGGCTGTCCTGCTAGTCCGGTGACCGCCCTCCATTGGTTAGATGGCAAGGGTTAAAGGGATTAGCTTTGTGCGGCAGGCAGAAGCTGTTGACTGAAGAAATTCTTCAAAAAGTTGTTGGTTGCTTTGGCTTGGTTTCTTGGCTCAGGTCGCACCAGAGCATATGGAACCAGGCCCGTCACACAGACAGGGATTTAATTCCACTACTCCACTCAGAGTCCTGCTGTAAGCCGGACCCAGGAACTTTGCCTCCCGCAAGAGACTCTCATTACACCCCGGTATACAGATCCATTCCCCTCAAGAACTGGATGCAGACACAGATTGAGCTGTTCTAAGACACACACAGGTTGGGGGTTTCCGTTATATCTCAAACTTCAGAGAGATGCCAGAATGTCTGCACGCATCAAAGGGTTTGTTCTGACCTCTTTTGATCTGGCAGAGTGTGACGGTAAAGAGGTAGCCAGGCTCACTCAAGAAGGTTAAGCCCGTTTGGTTACCTCTGATCCATGTTTTGGGGTTCAGGAGTGTCAGCGTTTGGTTCCAACTGTTGTAAAAGCATTGCTTGTAATTATGCGACAATAAAGAATGTTTGTGTTTTTACCTTTCCAGGGATGCCAGCAAGCCGGAATTGCTGTGGTATGAGTTTCAGGGAGGGGTTTTGCGGAGAAAGTGTTGTCAGATTGTGTCTATCTAGTCAGGGCCCAGAGTTGCTGGTTCCCCTAAAAATATACCCAGGAATCGGATACCTTGCTGCATGTAGACACATTTTCTCAGCAATATCTCCCCTTGAAAACGCTTGCGCGACTCGCCACTAGGGATCCCTGCTTCAGCACAGACCAGAAAGGTAAAAGGGGCACAGGGATCTGAGGTGTCCCTGAGCCAGTCAAGGGGTCCCTAGGTAATGGGAATACCCAGTTAATGCCCAGGTCACCCAGAACCAGTATAGGGGTTCTGAGGGTACTCCAATCATCTACAAGGTTGTGAGGGGACTTTTAAAAGTCCAGTCCTAAGTTTATTGTATAGAGTGTGGGGAATATGGCTAGTAAGAAATAACGTGCAGCTTCTTATTCTATTTCCCATAACCAAAAGACTTAGGATATTTTTAAAGTGTATATTTTATGGAACAGTGTGTTTTAGAACATATCTGTTTGTGCACAGAGATGAGCTGGGATTTTCAGGGCCAGTGTTCTGAGTGAGCCAGTTGGCTACCAACTTGGGTGTCACTGTGTCTACTCATACGGTGGAGATGAAAGCCACAGAGGATGTGTCTGAGGTGTCAAGACCATTTGGACAGGAAGGAAGGACAAATATCTACGTCCTGAGATCAATGGACGCTATTTGCATGTCCATTTGCAACACCAGACTGTCAGGAGCCTGTCACCACGGGGGGCATTGAGTGAACCAGGGTCAGAGGTGCCAAATTGCCCATGCCCCTTGGTTCATTCAGATTTCCAGGTAACCCTGTTGTGTCTACCAGCTTGTCTCTGATTGGTATCAGAGAAATTTCTCACGCTTTGAATTGGGCTATAGTATTTTCTTAATGAAAGTCAGAGGTATTATAACCCCTTGCGCCCATTAAATAGAGTGGTTTTTCAGTGTTCTCCAAGGTCTCTTAAAGTTTTCTAAGATTCTAAGCACCAAGTGAATTCCAGCCCTTTGGAGAGAGGGGAGCTGTGGCGTTTGGAACTCCAGGTTGATTTCAGTTCCAAGACTTTTTCGGGTAAGATTTGGATTGATAAGCCCCTACACCTAGGAAAGTATAGTTTTTCAACCCCAATTCCCAAGTAAGTGTGTATTTTTGCTGTAGTTTGTGTAACATTGTGTGTTTGCCTTTTCCTGTGAAAAAATGTACAATTTATTTCATTAACTCGTTTTGCTCAATGCATGATCCTGCTAAAAAAGTGTCTCCCCTGACACTGAGTTAGGCGCGAATTGCTGACACTCTATTCCATTGGAGTGTTATATTATACCCAAGCCTTTTCCTGCTGACAAGCTGGAAGGTGTGAGAAGTAGCAACCCAGAGATACCATAGCACCCCACGTCACACTCCCCCTCCAACTCCCGTGAATATGGCTGCGCGGCGTTGCCATGACAATGGGACGCTACATGACGTCGCGTTGCCATGGCAACGTGACGCCGCATGACGCCACTTAGCGTCCGTTGTCATGGCAACGCTGCGTCATTTGACGCCACACACTTATTTTCATGGGGAGACACAGGACTTGCCGGAAAATGCCGGGAGACACCGTACGCCGCTGCCGGTAAGCACTCGACAGCGGGCAAAGTGCAGTTGCCTCAAGTGAGGGGGCGAGTGCATTTGTCGATATATATATATATATATATATATATATATATATATATATATATATATATACATACATATATATATATATAAATATATATATATATATATATACACACACACACACACACACACACACACACACTCTGCGCGTGCGTCAAATACAAATATCACTTGTGAGCACATTCACATGTCCCAGACTGCATGCAACCCTGCTTTTCCCTATTATCTCTTAGCATACAATGCTTCCACTGACATGCAAATGAGCACACAGGGTCACCTTTTACTTCATATTCATTTTAACCTATGCCTGCCACATTACACAGCTTTTCAGCACATTTTGGGTTAAAAGGTGCATAGCCAGTAACCCTACTCACAGACAGCTATTTTGCCCTTTTGAGGCTCTTCAGTGTGAAACTGGTTATATTGGCTTTGTAATGGTAAGTTGGAATAGCTTTCAACCACACATTATATAAGTTATGGTGGGTGAAAAAGGCAACAAGAAACCTCCACCGTATTGCATATAACAAATAAAAAGATCACTTGTGAATGTGCTCAAAAGTGATCTTTTTATTTGCTATATGCAATACGGTGGATGTTTCTTGTTGCCTCTTTCACCCACCATAACTTAAAACGTGATGGTAAACCCTAAAGTCTTGAAAATGCAAAGCCAGCAGTACAACCAACTTCACACTGATGATTCCCATTAAGGTTGAAACATGTCTGTGAATGGTTTCTCTGGCTTTACATCTGATTCCCATGCTGTGCTTTTAAAGCTGAGTGAACAGCGAGCATTAGCTTATATGGGCTCCATGTACAGCTGCGGCTGCCTTTATCCTAATGCAGCCGTATTGGCGCAACTCTGATAACCGCGGGCAGATGCAGTATTTTTTTTGTTCTGGAATATGTTCCGGTATTTTAGCGCTCGTAATATTAGCATTTTATTAGCGCTGTCTGCAATACTGCAATACCGTCTAAAAACTCAGGGGGGCGTTCGCGAGCTGTTGTCTTCAAAGTCTAATACTTTAGCAGTTCAACCTACAGTACGTCAGTACAAAGTCTGCGTGTGCGTGCGCATTAATTGTAAATTTGCATATTTATACATGCATGTGCAGTGCTGTACAGTATGTCTCATTTGAATATTGTTGAAACGCATAGGCATGTACTATAACAGTATCACATTTCGGCATATACAGCGCTCTCCCCTCGCTCGCCCCCGCACACACACAGGCTAATTTACTGCACTGCAGTATTTCAACTTCTTATCTTATCAACAGTACAGTACACCTCTCCCACATCATTCCTTTGAATGTGTGTCTTTCTGGTTTCAATCACATTCCTGCTTGCTAGCTGATGATTACTGCGCATGCGTCTATAACTTCACCACTGCTTGCTTGCAAAGTTCAAGAGTGAGTAACCAAAAAAAAAAAAAAATTCTCGTCATTTTTTATTTTTATTTTTTCCACAAGCCTGCCTAAACCATCTTGATATTACGATATTCGATCTGTGCTGTAGCTTTTGACTGTGACACTGTGCATTTGACTGCACATGGTTGATTTGTGTGGTTTTTATGTATTTGGGGGTGTGGGGATCAAATTATTATGATAACCTGCCTGTTGAAAATATGTCATGTCTTTGAACTACAATACAGCTAATCCTTCATGCAGCTTTAGCCCCCTCCCCCCCGCAGACACACACAGGGCTCGCTCAAGGATTACAACCTCTTATCGACACCTCTCCAGAACCATTCCGTTTCTAAAGCTTGTCATTGTGCTTTTCAACCTCTCTCACACCATTCGTTAATTTTCCTATTGTTGGCTTTCCCTTATGTTAATCTGATTATGTAACCAATTATTAAAAAGTTAACCAATTATTAAAACTGTATGTCTTCTTGAAGAATCCCCCCCACACACATTCACATTGAATTTAAAGTTCAAAGAAATAAAAGCTTAATGTATTTAAATATGTATTTTAATTTATCAGGAAAGAAAAATACAAATAATCATTGAGAGAGGGGGGGGGGTGATGAAAATTGAGGGCCGGTGAATAATCATGAATAATGCACATTGATAATAATAAATACAGTAATACAAATTTTCCGTCTTTATCTTCTTCCTCATTCTGTGTAGTTCATTGAGAGGGGAGGTTTTGTGCAAATCATGACTGCAGTTTAGATACACTTAACTGTACACACAGTTCACAAATTTTACACATGATACACCCCCCTCTCCCCCAGTCCATCCTTTTTTTTCTGAAAAGACAAGAAAATAAAAAATGAGTGCAGTTATGTGCATACTGTATTATGGCATTGTGTACTGTATAGCTACTCCATATTGGACTACAGTATGCAGATAGTACTGTCTAACTAATCTATACTGGAACTACTGTATACTGTAGCTACTGTTAAATGTTTTGTAACCAGGTGGCTAGTGCTGCTCTCTCAGGAAAGAAAAAATCTGTGCCATACTTACCTGTATCATACTGTACTTACAGTACCATACGACAGTACAGTACTATACCATACTACCTTCCTGATGCTTGCCCATTACGCGCGATCACAATCGGCAACACAGTCGCAATATGGTCAACATATTTATTGCATCGTTCCACGGTGAGTACATCGTTCCAAAAACTCATTATGCCTTGCGCCAACTCATCCTTTTTGGAGGGTTTCACGATTTTTCGGATATGGTCCTTCAGCTGATTCCAGACCATTTCGATAGGATTGAAGTCTGGCGATCTGTCATTGGAGGGGGAAAAAAAGGACAATTGGTTAAAGAGATACAGTACACAGTAAAAACAGTGGGAAAAAATGAGACACGGTTACCGCACTTACTCCGCTGGCGTCTTCACCCAGTTGATACCGCACTCAAGAATATGCGCTGTTGACGCAGTGTGCTTCGGATCGTTGTCCTGGTAGAAACGGTGACCATCTGGGAGCTCACGTGTGATGTATTCCACAATCTCAGGCACAATTTGCTCTTGGAAAAAAGCTTTATTCATGATTCCTATAACAAGAAAAGAAAAGTGCTCAAAAAACTGCACACTAGTACAGTACAGTGCATAAGGCAAAAGCGTGTGACTTATTTTACCTTCAAAGATGACAATGCATCCTGGTCCACGCCTAGAGATGGCACCCCACACATGCATCTTCACTGGGTGTTTTGGACGCAGCATCATAGATATGCGACCTTTTTTGTGGAATGCAAAGGTGGCAAATCTCTGCAGCGATACAGTAGACTCGTCAGTGAAGATGCAATCCTGGAAAGTTTCTCCACTGTCGATCCATGCCTGGGCCTGGACCACTCTTTTGATCTTGTTAACGTCCCTTATCATGGGGTACGCTCTGTAATGACAAGGAATAAATAATTTTAGCGGTACAGTACAGTTTCCTAAACAACACTTTTATCTCCTGTACTGTCCAGTACTAACCTCACACGTCCATATTTCCATCCAATGCTGCGTCTCATCTTCTTTATGCTGGTCTCGGATACAGTGAGATTGTGCTTTTCCTGCAGAGTGTATTTGACCCTTAATGCACTCTTCTCATCATTCTCCTCTAATTTTGTCCACCAGAAGAGTTGTCTCTCTACAATGTAAAGAAAATATATTGTTGCGGCACAGTACAGTACAGTACAGTTTCTTAAACAACACTTTTACCTCCTGTACTGTCCAGTACTAACCTCACACGTCCATATTTCCATCCAATTCTGCGTCTCATCTTCTTTATGCTGGTCTCGGATACAGTGAGATTGTGATTTTGCAGCAAAGTGTATTTGACCCTTAAGGCACTCTTCTCATCATTCTCCTCACTTATTTTGTCGATCAGAAGAGTTGTCTCCCTACAGTGGCAAGTGGAGAGAAAGAATCCCTATTGTGTGGCACTAAAGAGAATACACCCTAATTAAAACTTATATTTTATTATAAACTGATTAAAATAAACTGTTTGAAGAAAGCCACATACACAAAACAAACAGAAAATAATTGAGTGCCCCCGATGAAGCCAGTTACGGTGAAACGTACGTAGGGTACGTCTGACGTCACCGTCACGTGACGGCTCATCGGTGAGGTGTGGGCTCCACTTTGAGTGCTTCGTAGACTGCGTCCGTGGGCAGCAAAAGCACTCAGACGCTAGGGTTAGTCTCTCTCATATATCTACATTTGGTATTACCCAACTAACATTAGACAGTTGAATGCAGCTCTGTTATGCTTAAGGTGCCTACACTGGCGACACACTTTATTCGAGCTCGGCTAGTCCCACGAATTCGGGTATACCCGGGTGTATTGAGGTTTGTGACTGTTTTCTGCCCGAGTGCATTGAGGTATTTTCCAGGCAGGGATTGAAGCATTTTATTCCCGCTGGCTGCAATACTGCACAGTATATATATATATATACTGCATTACAATTCATGAATTTATGCCATCTGGTAGACACGCGAAGCATTGCAGCCTATTAAATCCTAATCATTATCATTTAACAGATCAGCCGCCCGTCAGCCAGGCATGAACCCAGGCTGGGAAGGCAAACGCAACGGGGCTTGTCAGAGGTGAGGAGCGGCGCATTCCAGGTATCTGCCAGGTACATACTGGGTATTTGCTCGAATAAAGTGTGTCGGTGCAGTATGGCTGTTTCATCTCAGCCATTACTACGAGCAGCCTTATTATATGACCAAAATTATTGAGGAACCAACCAGGAGAGGGGCAGTTCTGGATTTGGTCATATCAAACAATGTAGAAGTAATAACAAATATTCAAGTCCTGGAACATTTGGGTAACAGTGATCATAACATGCTCTCATTTGAAATAAATTATCAAAAAACAGATTACTTGGGTTCAACAAAGACTTTAAACTTTAGAAAGGCAGATTTTAATAAACTGAGGTCTAATCTAGTAGTAATACAATGGGATGATGTTTTTGCAGGGAAAAATGTAGAAGATAAATGGGCAGTCTTTAAAACATTGTTAGAAAAGCACACTTATCAGTGTATATCCTTGGGTAATAAGTATAAAAGAAATAAGTCAAAACCAATGTGGTTAAATAAACACGTAGGGGAGGAAATGGACCAGAAGAGGAAGGCGTTTAGATTCTTTAAGTCAGAAGGGACAGAGACATCGTATCAGAATTATAAGGAATGTAACAAAAATTGCAAAAGGGCAATTAAATTAGCAAAAATGGATAATAAAAAAAGGATTGCAATAGTAAGTAAGGTCAACCCTAAAAAGTTCTTTAAGTACCGTAATAACAAAAAAATGAGAAAAGAAAATATAGGACCCTTTCAATGTGAGATGGGTAGGCAGATTATTGGAGATAAGGAAAAAGCAGAGGTATTAAACAAATTCTTTGCCTTTGTGTTTACCAGGGAAGAATCAAGTTCAATAGTAGCACCACAGGAGGAAGCCACAACCTCCATATTAATGACCAATTGGTTAACTGAGTAAGAAGTTCATAAGCGACTTGAAAAAATTAAAGTAAATAAGGCACCTGGCCCCGATGGCATACATCCAAGAGTTCTCAAGGAGTTAAGCTCAGTAATAGCCAAACCATTTATTTAATATTCAAGGACTCCATTTCCACAGGCTCAGTGCCACAAGATTGGGGTAAAGCAGATGTGGTGCCTATATTTAAAAGGGAGCTAGATCACACCCGGGGAATTACAGACCTGTAAGCCTGACTTCAATAGTAGGGAAACTACTTGAAGGTTTAATACGGGATAATATTCAGGAATACCTAATGGAAAACAAAATTATTAGTAATAGTCAGCATGGATTTATGAAGGATAGATCTTGCCAAACTAACCTTATTTGTTTCTTTGAGGAGGTAAGTAGGAAATTATACCAGGGTAATGCAGTTGATGTGGTCTACTTAGATTTTGCAAAGGCTTTTGATACGGTTTCACACAAGAGGTTGGTGTACAAAATAAAGAAATTGGACTCAGTAATAATATATGCACCTGGATTGAAAACTGGTTAAAGGACAGACAACAGAGGGTTGTCATAAATGGAACTTTTTCAGGTTGGGCTAAAGTCGTGAGTGGAGTACCTCAGGGATCGGTACTGGGACCCCTGCTTTTTAACTTGTTTATTAATGACCTTGAGGTTGGGATCGAGAGCAAAGTCTCCATTTTTGCTGATGATACTAAATTGTGTAAGGTAATAGAATCAGAGCAGGATGTAATTTCTCTTCAGAAGGACTTGGAGAGACTGGAAACGTGGGCAGGTAAATGGCAAATGAGGTTTAATACAGATAAATGTAAGGTTATGCATTTGGGATGCAATAATAAAAAGGCGACTTACAAATTAAATGGAGATATATTGGGGGAATCCTTGATGGAGAAGGATTTAGGAGTGCTTGTAGACAGCAGGCTTAGCAATAGTGCCCAATGTCATGCAGTAGCTGCAAAGGCAAACAAGATCTTATCTTGCATCAAACGGGCAATGGATGGAAGGGAAGTAAACATAATTATGCCACTTTACAAAGCATTAGTAAGACCACACCTTGATTATGGAGTACAATTTTGGGCACCAATCCTAAGAAAAGATATTATGGAACTAGAGAGAGTGCAGAGAAGAGCCACCAAATTAATAAAGGGGATGGACATTCTAACTTATGAGGAGAGGCTAGCTAAATTAGATTTATTTACATTAGAAAAGAGGCGTCTAAGAGGGGATATGATAACTATATACAAATATATTCTAGGACAATACAAGGAGCTTTCAAAAGAACTATTCATCCCACGGGCAGTACAAAGGACTCGGGGCCATCCCTTAAGGTTGGAGGAAAGGAAATTTCACCAGCAACAAAGGAAAGGGTTCTTTACAGTAAGGGCAGTTAAAATGTGGAATTCATTACCCATGGAGACTGTGATGGCAGATACAATAGATTTGTTCAAAAAAAAGTTGGACATCTTTTTAGATGGGAAAGGTATACAGGGATATACCAAATAAGTATACATTGGAAGGATGTTGATCCAGGGATTAATCCGATTGCCAATTCTTGGAGTCAGGAAGGAATTAATTTTTCCCCTTAATGGGGTTTTTTGTTTGCCTTCCTCTGGATAAAATAAGTAAGTATAGATATAGAATAAAGTATCTGTTGTCTAAATTTAGCATAGGTTGAACTTGATGGACGTACGTCTTTTTTCAACCTCATCTACTATGTAACTATATGTAACTATACTGTATTATATACTGTAGTTATATAAATATACCGAAATAACTATAAAATTAGATAGATCTATACTATATAGTTAAAGTAATATGCAGCAATATAAACAATAATATGTATACTGTATTATATACTGTAGTTATATAAATATACCGAAATAACTATAAAATTAGATAGATCTATACTATATAGTTATATTAATATGCAGCAATATAAACAATAATAGATATACTGTATTATATAGTTATATAAATATACTTACGCGTTCATTACCGTTGGTGTCCTCGTGCGTTGTTTGGTTTTTCCGTGTGCATGATAGCACACGGTGGTTGATGGCACAACGAGGCCAGAAGCAGCTAACCAGCGTTGGATATCTGCAATTCATGGCCGCTCGTATAGATCTGCTTAATTCTCATGCTGAGATCCTTTGAAATCTTTTTAACAGGCATAGCTGCGACTAGAAAGAAATACAAGCACAGGAATGTATATTCGATGTTTAGTCGATGTGTATTCAATGTGCAGTGAATCCACAAAATGGATGGTGAATTTATACGTTAATGACTCACATTAGAATACGCCCACTTTTAACACCTGTACCTCGTCGCCATGCATAAAAGGTTACACACTTTGCATAGCCCACCACTCAATGATCTGTATCTGAACTTGCCCTTGTCCACATACTGCATTGTGCCATCTGCTTCCATGGATCAACCCCGATTCTACGGACGCAGGAAGCCACTCGCCTCTGCCGTGCCTATCACACAGAAAAAGCGAAAGGCGGCAGCCATTTCCAAGCCAAGGCCAAAGCGACAGGCTAAGGCTAATAAAGAAAACCTTTTGCTGACCCCAAAGGCTAAGGGTTTTAATACACGTAAGCCTTATTATGTCAAGAAGAAATTTAGTGATGTACACTCAAGGCAAAACAAATGGCAGCCAACCCATCGAACCCGCAGGCCACTTCCTCGATTACGCTTCGACGTCTCTGCCGCTGCTCTCCTGGAAATCTACAGCCCATCTTCTCCACTACTCGTCCACGACGCTGCCGCCGCTCTCCCGGAAACCCCCAGCCCATCTTCTCCAATACTCTTCGACGACGCTGCCGCTGGTCTCCCAGAAATCCACTGGTCACTTTCTCCATCCCTCTTTGACGACGCTGACGCTTCCCTCCCGGAAATCCACAGGTCACCTCCATCTGCTTCGACGACGCTGCTGCTTCTCTCCAGGGAACCCCCATCTCATCCTCCGTAGCACCCATCCACCCAGATGTCTACAGCACCCCATGCACAAGAACCAGCTCGTTAGACCGCATGCTGAATGGGTTAAGTGTGGATATCCCCGGGAACTCTACTATGCTGGTAAAGATAGATCTTCTTTTAGAGACCATGCTAAATATGGATCAACGGATGGAGAAGATGGATCAACGGATGAAGAAGATGGATCAACGGATGGAGAAGATAGAGACTGACATAGCGGGGATACATAATTTGCTCGGTGTTCATGCCCCTGTATCCCCGACGCCGGAGCAGGAGGGTGGCATGGATGTGATGAATGGGACCTTCGACCACCTTCCAACACCAAGCACACCCCCTCCACCAGAAGAATTTGTGTACATGTATGCCGTTGACGAGGAGGATAACAGGACAACCCCGTCAAGACCACGTCAGGAGACAACACAGCAACCAAGACAGGAGGAAAGCTTCCTCCCAGACAACCTACCCTCACCCGCCGCCACAAGCACACCCGCTCCCAGAAGCACACCCGATCCCAGAATCCAACCTACATGCGCTTGCATCGATACGGTGCCCGACATCATCCTGCGCGAGCTGCCACCGGCACTCAGGAAGAAGTATAGGGTGATGAGTGCTGGTTTACCACAGAAGTATGGCATGTTCATTTTTAAGCACCACGTGTCCTACTTGGTGTACTACGGGTGGGCCAAAAATGTAAACTACGAAGGAAATCGTGAAAAAAGGGCACTTCCTGAAAATGTAAGAAGGACTTTTGTGGAGGAATTGCGGCGCTATTTTTCAATTTCAGATCCTTTAATGAAAATCGTTCGAGACCCCATTAATGGCATTTTGTGGCATACACGGCATCGGCCCTGGAAGGACAATCTGGTGGGGATCGAATTTGCGTGACTGTTCAACTGTTGTTTATTTTTTGACTTGTTGCTTGTTTTAACTTGTATTAATAAAGAAATGTTTTTACTTACACAAGACCTGCACAACTCCAGTCCTCGAGGGCCGAAAACAGGCCCGGTTTTCAGCATAAAACCGGGCGTGTTTGCGGCCCTCGAGGACTGGAGTTGTGCAGGCCTGACTTACTGTACTGTACACCATCCTTCTGTAAATATTTTGACTTTCTGTACTTTAATAAAGGAGATGTTGAGTGTTTTAAATTTTATTAATAAAGAATTTTTTTTACTAACACCATACTGTTGTGCTGTAAATGTTTTGACTTTCTGTACTTTAATAAAGGAGATGTTTCGTGTTTTAACTTTTATTAATAAAGAAATGTTTTTACTTACACAAGACCTGCACAACTCCAGTCCTCGTGGGCCGCAAACAGGTCCGGCTTTCAGGATAAAACTGGGCCTGTTTGCGGCCCTCGAGGACTGGAGTTGTGCAGGCCTGATTTACTGTACTGTACACCATCCTACTGTAAATATTTGTACTTTCTGTACTTTAATAAAGGAGATGTTGCGTGTGTAGCCCTGTTTCCTCTGAATACAGTGCGCTACCAATGCTGTTTGACCTGTTGGCTCGCAGGGCCTAAGCCTCCGCCACGGAGAGCCTGGGGCAACACATGTGAATACAGATAACCTCTTACCAAGTGCAGCGCCTCCACCTGCGATGGCTCCCAGCAAAGCGGGAGTAGTTCCTCGCAGGACAATAATGTATTATCACGCACACAGCATATGAAAGAAACAGTGACTTTACCACGGGCAACCATAACCTTGCATGTCATACAATAAGTGTCCCTCTGTATAGGAGACACAATAATAACTAACGCGTCTCGCAGGACGCGACTCCTCACCGTGTACCCCCACACCGTGTCCAATTCCCCACTCCACAACCCCACCCCCAAAGTAAGGTATGTGTGTGTGTGACTGCGCAGCCACTATGTTCTGGTTTTATAGTTGGTGCACTTAAGGATGTTGGAAGCTGTCGCTGTCGCTGGCGCATTGCTTGCCAGCGACTGACGTTTCTTAGTTGGTTTTAACATGACCTTTCGCCTTTTGAAGTCGCCATGATCAAAGATACAGGAAAAATCTGGTGATACACACCAATACCCTCCAATAACACCGGGATCAATACGAAAAAAACACGGATCGATACATAACTTTTTCCTTATTGCACGCTTCCACACATGAGCATCTGGTGAAAATTTGTAAAAGTCATAGTTTTCGATAAAATACTGATAAATTTGACCAACTGTTGCCATCTTATCATCTGTTGCATTAATCGCGGCCCATATTAAATAAGCGTACGTTCTGTCGGGGTTTTGGAACACGGACTGCGGTGGTGCACTCATGTCGGGACTCTCAGGTCAATAAAACACCAGACACTGTGCATGTATTTTTTAATATGAAAAGCCTAAATTGATACATTATTGTAACTTCTTCAGTACCAAGGCCAATTTACAATGGACCACTGTGGTATTTTTTTAAACACCTGCAAGTCGACACATTACTGAAGCGCATGCGCATTAAAATTCATGAATATCTGCCATCTGGCGGATACGCGAAGAATTGCAACCAATTAAATCCGAACCATTATCAATAAACACATCAACCGCGGGTGACGCCGGCATGAAATCAACATGAATGCGGTATGAATGCGGCATGAACGTGGTGAAGTGCGTGGCATTCGTAAAAAATCCCCGAAAAAATTTGGAGATGTTGGAGAATAAAAGGGGCCGTAGCTGTAACAATGGATTTTCAGACAAAAGGTGAGTGTGTGCTCATTTGCATGTCATTTCCCAGAATCCCTTGCTGCAGTGGAAGCGCTGTATGCTGGGTGATAATGGTGAAAGGCAGGGTTGCAGACCTGCCTAAGACATGTGAATGTGCTCACATGTGATCTTTTTATTTTATATATATATAATCAAAAAATAAATAGATGATACCGTTCTGTGGCTATTTATTTATTGATTATTGAAGCTCGGCTAACACGGTACTGATACCTCTACATATATATATATATATATATATATATATATATATATATATATATATATATATATATATATATATATATATATATATACAGTGTTCGACAAACCTATACATTTGCTCGCCCCGGGCGAGTGGATTTAACCCCCGGGCGAGTAAATATTGGCCCAAGCAGCACACGTTTGGTACTAGGTGGCGAGTAGATTTTTTTGTGTGGCGAGTAGATTTTTTGGTGATTTGTCAACCTATATATATTGTGACAGAGTCACTGACTCAGTAGGCTGGAATAGTGAATGGAGAGATGCTGCAGCCAGTTCACATAGTGTTAATCTCCTCAGACAGAAGGAAGCACACCTGCAGCCTAATTAAGCAGGAGGCCTGAGAGACTGCAGGTTTAAAAGCAGGAAGTGACACACACACAGGGAGCTTGTTTTTCCACAGGAAGGTGGAGAGAACTCTCCCGGCTGGAAAGCCGTTGCTGTTGATCTGGTCCCCCAGTCCTGCGAGGAGCTAGGCTGCTGGGACCAGCTGGGACCCCAACCCAGGGTAAAGATACAGATTGCTGCGAAGAGCTTGTTTTTCCACAGGAAGGTGGAGAGAACTCTCCCGGCTTGGAAGCCGTAGCAGCTGCTGCTGCTCTGGTCCCCAGTCCTGCGAGGAGCTCTGCTGCTGGGACCAGCTGGGACCCCAACCCAGGATAAAGATAAACATTGCTGCGAGGCTGGACACAGCCTGCTCCCCGGAACCGTGGTCCTGTTTGCTGTTTGGAGCTGCAACAGATAAGACTTTATTATTACACTTATTGGTTATACTTTGTGTTGCATATGTTTTGGGCATGACCAGATTAGCTGGCTGTCTTGTTAGTAAGGGCTCAAGAAGTGAGTTAGTTTCCCTAAAGGGAACAGGCTTTAATTTTCAAGAAAGTAGTTTCTTAAAGGGACAGTGCACCCGTACTTTATTTTGGTTGTGGCTAATAAACCACTATAGTTGAACGTTTCCCACCGTGTCTAGCGTCTTACTGACCCCGCCGCAAGGCCGTCCTGCCACAGGTGGTGGCAGCGGTGGGATGCTACGCCTCTGGGGGTCAGTAGATGAAGATGTGTTGAGACACTGAACTCAAGCGGAAAAAAAAAATGATTTTTGCTGAAGCATGGAAGTTACAGCTAGCAAGCGCTGAGTGTAAATTTTGCCCCATCGGGTATGAAAGGATTGCTGTGTTAAGCTAATGCCTTTTGCTGAAGCGAGTGAATTTGCAGCTAGCAAGTGCTGTATGTAAAATTTGCCCTGTCTGGTATAAAAGGAAATTGAAAATGGATTTTGGCATAGGTGTGGCCCTAAGAAGAACCCAGAAGGTTCAAAGATTGTAAAGCAAGAACAACTTACGTGTGTTGTGCAAAGTCTGCCTCGTCGGGTGTCGGGGCCGTCATTTGTCAGTTTTGCAATGTACATAACCATACAAAACAGTGTCCCTTCAGGCCATATGATGATTATGATGACGACGCATATGTGGCCCCGAGAAGAGAGACGAACCCGCAGATGGAGGCTGCAAAAGTGTCCATTGTGTGTGTGCCCAGTACCACTGATGTCTCTGGAACTAATAAAACAAAGAGAAAGAAGAAAAATAAAAATATTTCTCAAGTCACAGAGGAAGTGACCGAACCACTTGAGCCTGCGATATCAGGACAACAGGTGTCAGCAAGCCACCGAGATGTGCTGCAGACCGGAGTGATGGGCAGAATTGTCACAGGAATGATGGCAAAGGAAAAGGAGGAGCAAAGGGAAGCTGAATCCTTGATCCAGGGAAAAGAGGCCTTAATTTCTGCACTCCAAACTGCCCAGCGTGATTATGATGTCTTGCAGAAACAATTGAATAGGGAGCGAGAAGCTAATGCAGAGGTACAGAGGTGTATACTCCCAGCTATACAAGAGTATGCGGCTTTAAAGAAAACAGAGCAACTCTTGCGGAGTGAGTTGGAGGAGCTGACGACAAGCTTGAATAAAGCCAACACCGCAATTGCTAACATCAACTTCATCAAAGACTTAGAAGTTTCTCACCAAGAAGCTAGCGCGCTCAAAACAGAGCTGGGGACTTTGAAGAAAGCCAATGAGAGGGTCCTAAGGGATATATAGACTGTGAAAATGGAGAATATAAACCTGAAAGAAGAGGTTTTAAACCTGACCGGTCAGGTCAGTGATGGGACTGAGAAGCTTCACCAAGCGCAGAAAGTGAAGGCGCAATTGCCGCAAGAAAAATTAGAGGTGCAGGAAGCACTGCAGAATGCAGAGAGGATGCATTGTGTCTCCCTGGAGCAGCACACACAAGCAGCGCACCTGTGGCAGAGCCAGCTGCAAGAGATACATGCAAGTCTGCAAGCGGCCAAGGAGAAGCAGCAAGTGCTACAGGAACGGCTGAGTACCCAGTATGTCCCCACAGAACAGCATGAGGAGCTGAGGGCCACGCTATATGCCACAAGAGCATCGCTGGGGGCGGAGCTTGAAAGCCAGGTGATTCTGTGTGAGAGGGAGAGCGAAAAGGTCCAGAGACTGGAGCAAGAGCTGGAGAACAGAGAGGCAACTCCATCTCCATGAGTCAGTATGCCAAGGAGAAAGAAGCCTGGAAAACAGAAGCAGCGGCGATACTGGCGACAAAAACTACAGAGCTCCAAAAGATGAAGGCGGCGCTGACGCAAGCCCAGAGCAAGCACCGGGAAGAGGTGAAGGCCCTGAGAGGGGATTTGCAGGATCAAATTGAAGAGCTGCAGACGCAGATTGCTGAGCGCAAAATACAACTCGCCGAGAGGGAGGTGGTGACCGTCCGTCAGGTGGCTTGCCTGACATTGCGCTATGAAATCAAGATGGCTTATACCCACAGGCTGCTGGACGACACGGCTAATGAGAGGGACCGACTGCAGTTGGAGCTGGACAAGGTCTGGGAGGAGCACAGGCAATTGCAGGTCAGAAATAGAGGAAAAGAAACAGATTTAAGCCTTGCGCTGAACCTGCTAAGAGATGTGGAGTCGCGACTCAACGCCAAAGAGGATGAACTGGCAGCGGCACTGAGTGAAAAAAGATATGCAGAAGGACAGCTTCATGACCTGAGGAAGGACCTGGAGTCTGAGCGTGCTGGCCGCAAGTTGGCGGAGAAACAAAAGCGTGACCTGGACGAGATACTCGAGGCCCTAAAGACTGAGCATGTGGCTATGTTGGACACCGCTCAGTTGGAAAATAAGATGAGAAAGACATCACAGGTTATCCAGCAACACTCCCAACGGAGTAAATTAAAGGGACAAGAAAGAAAGGCCCAAGCCTACGAGTCTGCCGACGGTAATAGAGCGGCATCATGGGGTGCACTTAGGGTTGATAAGACCCCCACCCAAATTGAAGTTATAAAGATAAATGAGGTGAAAACCAACACTAAAAATACGCTGATGGAGAAAGGTCCAGAAGCCATCACCACTGAAGCGGAGTTACTGTCTTCACAAGAGAAGGCTAAGCTTCAAGGTAGCCCTCTAAGGAAGCTTTTCACTGGATCTGGTTTAAAGAAGCTTTCAGGCAAGAAGCATAAAGGAAAGAAGGAAGAACAGACAAAGGCAGAGTATGTGACAGAACAAGTACCTGTCTCATTGGAGACTCGTGATCCTGCAGAGGTAGATGGAGGAGACAGTTCGCCCTCTTCTCCTGATGAGTCTATAGAGACCTCTCCTACAGAAAATGTAATGGGAGACACAGCACAGACTGTTGAAACAGAAAGTGAAGGGGCCACTTCTGATGGAGAAAGAAAGAAGGAAGGCATTACACCATGGGCCTCTTTTAAAAAAATGGTCACCCCTTTAAAAGCGTGCAAAGCTGCCTTCTGAAAGTGACAAAGAAGATGAGGTTGAAAAAGCAAAGAGTGCTACCATGTCCTCTACTGGTAGTGCTGGTTCTGTTGAAAATCAAGAGGAAGCTAAAGAAAATGGTGAGGAACAAAAGCTGGAAAAGAGCCCGGAAGATAAAAGAAAAAGGTTGACAGCTCTGTATCATGGGAAGCTTTAATCTGTGTGGGTTCTTCTAAGAAAAGGGCCAGGAAGACTTCTGATTCAGACGAAGAAGTACAAAAAACCTTTGAGGAAGGTCAAAAAACAGAGGGAGAAGCAGGACAAGCACTGGTGAGTGAATAATATGAGCTAACTGAGGTCTTGGCTCTTCTACAGGGTAAGGGAGACTCTGAGCCCAAGAGGAAGAAGGCAGAGATAGCTGATAGACAGCAGGAGGCTTGGGGACATTTGCAAAAGGGGACCCAACAAAGGCGGAGCTTCAACCCTAGACTCAGGACGGCACAAGAGAAAGAGGTAGAGAAGGATGAGTGTTCAGGCCCAGATGGCCTGGTAATTACCCAAAAAAGAAAATGCCTAAATTGGAAGGCAAAAATGCTGGTGCACGGGAATGGTGCACGGGCCGCTCCACAGGACAGTGTTTCGCTGGGGAGAGGGATATGTGACAGAGTCACTGACTCAGTAGGCTGGAATAGTGAATGGAGAGACGCTGCAGCCAGTTAACAGTGTGTTAATCTCCTCAGACAGAAGGAAGCACACCTGCAGCCTAATTAAGCAGGAGGCCTGAGAGACTGCAGGTTTAAAAGCAGGAAGTAACACACACACAGGGAGCTTGTTTTTCCACAGGAAGGTGGAGAGAACTCTCCCGGCTGGAAAGCCGTTGCTGTTGATCTGGTCCCCCAGTCCTGCGAGGAGCTAGGCTGCTGGGACCAGCTGGGACCCCAACCCAGGGTAAAGATACAGATACAGATTGCTGCGAAGAGCTTGTTTTTCCACAGGAAGGTGGAGAGAACTCTCCCGGCTTGGAAGCCGTAGCAGCTGCTGCTGCTCTGGTCCCCAGTCCTGCGAGGAGCTCTGCTGCTGGGACCAGCTGGGACCCCAACCCAGGATAAAGATAAACATTGCTGCGAGGCTGGACGCCACGCTGCCATGCCAACGGGACGCTGCTCGACGCCATGACGTCACGCAGCGTCATGGAGCCAGAGCACTGGAAGGAAGCAGCTGAGGGCGAGCGGACAGGGGCCTTAAAGATATGGGCTAGAACCTCCCCTCTGCCCTGGTATAGTTGCAAGGAGCGGGTATAACCTGCGCGGTGCAAAGTGAGGCAATGAAGCAGGGTTATGGAAAACGCATCCCCGCCGCTGCCTGCCAATCAAGCATCCTGGTTACAAAGCGGCCTAGACAGGTAGGTGGTGCCGCTGTGGCATGGCGCTCTGGAAGCACACAGAGACACACAAAGATGTAGAGCCAGGGAACGGGGGCGGGGGGCTTGCACTGCAGAACTCGGCACTGGCAGAGAGCGGCTGCACAGGTGAGAGTGCGCTGCTACTATCACTATTAGTGCTGGGAGGCACAAGGTGAACAAGGGATTATCCTTGTACTGTACCAACGAGATCTAAGCAGTGTCCCTGGGTGCGTTTTTATGCAAGGGCTATGTGTGATGAACACAGTGCAGTGTGCAGGGAGGGGAGTGAGAATAAATACATGCTGTGCATACATATATAGAACACACATAGAGTGCATACATATATAGAAATACATTTATTTGTTCTTCTGCTGGGGAAGAGCGCGGGGGGTGGAGGGGAAGACACCCATGGGGACCCCGGGCCCTGGATTTGGGGCTAGGTTACGTGATGCCTGGATGCCGCGCGTCATAGGCCCGAAGGTGCCCGACGGTACACAGCCTATACCTGGGTGCACTGAAGGTCGGACCGTGCGGGCTGTCAGGCGCGGGTCGGGTGATAGGAGGCAGTCTGTGCGGCAGTGGCGGGTGGGTGGAAATTGTGGGCCTGACCGGGCTGCCGCAGGTGTGCCTACATACATGTACCCAGTCAGTCACCCTATCAGTCACCCACCCAGTCAGGGCCGTCTTAACATATGGCAAAAAACGAATGGCGCACAGCCAGGGAGTCAGGTGTGGAATAAAAAGTTTTCTTTTATTTCAGCATGGTAAGAGACAGTATCACCCCTTGGGGGACACAGGCAGAAACCTCCTACGCGTTTCGGACCAACGGGTCCTTTATCAAGGAGTATGGGGTCTGCTTTGGGTGGGCACCTTAAATACCTAATATTTGATAGGCAAATTAGAACAATCTGTGCAAAATCGTACCACGAGCCCACTGCGCATGCGCGTGACGTCATCCGGTGCGCCGCTCCAACAACCCTAAGGATTGTGGGTAAGGACCGCCCCCTAGCGTCACTCGCGCATGCTCACAGTGAGCCGTGAAGGGAAATGCCATTCCCTTACTCTCTGTCTCTGTCCCATCCCCCCGTGACGTCACCACGATCTCTGATTGGCTGAGGCGCACCGCTGCACCACCAATGACTGTGTGAAGCAGACGAGGCAGCTCCAATCACTCCAGAGCCCAGTGTGCCTGCACGAAGGGGAAGGGAGAGAGTACAGGGAGGAATGAATTATTTATCATACTCAATAAGAGCACACCGAAAAAATAGAGTAAATCAATACATGCTCCCATTGAGAATGGTGCCCATCCCCAATGCAGATCCCACATATACACTGACATACACAAAAATATACATACAAGGGATCTAAGATCCATATCAAAAAAATACCGTCATAGTTACACTTGGCATCCCAAGCATAAACATAGATCGGATCTATAATCCATATAAACAAAATGCTGTCATATTTATCTACATATAGAAAATTTATTAAAAACAATTTAAAATAATTCACAAGACTTTGTGTGTTATGTCTTGTTTTTCTGTGTCTCCACTTATGAAGAGGAATCAACTGTACACATTATATGTTATGCATATTCTATGGCTATTTGTTTAATCAATGATGTTTTAAAAGGCCATCATAACACTTGCCCTCAGCAAAAGGCTACTAACTAACAAGTGGCAAAGGCCACGTAGATAATACATCATAAAGGCTCTAATAGTATATCAGGGTTTGATGCACACACAATAGGATAGGATAATTGACAGAAAACAGTGTTAGATTAATTCGAAAAGGAGACACATCTCACCCGGTGTCAAAACACTTTTCCCAATGTCCCAAAGGGAGCCTCAATGGGCTTAAAGTTCAAGGAATTGAACAGATCCTTCTGAAAGAAAGAGGGGGTGACTTACTCAACCTTTTGGACCGCAGGGAGGCATATTGGATATTTATGCTTCAGACCAGAACCCCCTGCGGTCTAAATGTTGAGTGGAACCTGGGCCACTTTCTTAAAAAATATTAAAAAATATTAAAAATAATAATAAGAAAAATGGCATTATGTGTTATAAGTAATAGCTTGGATTCATTTTAACACTATTTTTGCTGCAATAATAACATGCTTCCTTAAAATTAAAGCACAAAAAGTCATAAGATATATGATTGGACTGTTTGCTATAATATGATGTTGCCAAAACACTGTTTTCTGTCAATTATCCTATCCTATTGTGTGTGCATCAAACCCTGATATACTATTAGAGCCTTTATGATGTATTATCTACGTGGCCTTTGCCACTTGTTAGTTAGTAGCCTTTTGCTGAGGGCAATTGTTATGATGGCTTTTTAAAACATCATTGATTAAACAAATAGCCATAGAATATGCATAACATATAATGTGTACAGTTGATTCCTCTTCATAAGTGGAGACACAGAAAAACAAGACATCACACACAAAGTCTTGTGAATTATTTTAAATTGTTTTTAATAAATTTTCAATACATTTTCTATATGTAGATAAATATGACAACATTTTGTTAATATGAATTATAGATCCGATCTATGTTTATGCTTGGGATGCCAAGTGTAACTATGATGGTATTTTTTTGATATGGATCTTAGATCCCTTGTATGTATATTTTTGTGTATGTCAGTGTATATGTGGGATCTGCATTGGG
Organism: Ascaphus truei; assembly: GCF_040206685.1. Lineage (NCBI taxonomy): Eukaryota > Metazoa > Chordata > Amphibia > Anura > Ascaphidae > Ascaphus > Ascaphus truei. The sequence continues at coordinate 190,504,083 of NC_134487.1, forward strand.
GATGGGCACCATTCTCAATGGGAGCATGTATTGATTTACTCTATTTTTTCGGTGTGCTCTTATTGAGTATAATAAATAATTCATTCCTCCCTGTACTCTCTCCCTTCCCCTTCGTGCAGGCACACTGGGCTCTGGAGTGATTGGAGCTGCCTCGTCTGCTTCACACAGTCATTGGTGGTGCAGCGGTGCGCCTCAGCCAATCAGAGATCGTGGTGACGTCACGGGGGGACGGGACAGAGACAGAGAGTAAGGGAATGGCATTTCCCTTCACGGCTCACTGTGAGCATGCGCGATTGACGCTAGGGGGCGGTCCTTACCCACAATCCTTAGGGTTGTTGGAGAGGCGCACCGGATGACGTCACGCGCATGCGCAGTGGGCTCGTGGTACGATTTTGCACAGATTGTTCTAATTTGCCTATCAAATATTAGGTATTTAAGGTGCCCACCCAAAGCAGACCCCATACTCCTTGATAAAGGACCCGTTGGTCCGAAACGCGTAGGAGGTTTCTGCCTGTGTCCCCCAAGGGGTGATACTGTCTCTTACCATGCTGAAATAAAAGAAAACTTTTTATTCCACACCTGACTCCCTGGCTGTGCGCCATTCGTTTTTTGCTGTTGGATACTTCTGGATTCTGGATCCTTTTTGGCTTGCACGCCGGCAGAGGAAACCCTGGAGATGACGTGAGTGGGGTTCATTGGTTTAGACTATTATAGTTAAGTTTGACTGATTGTCACTGATACTTACAAGTCTTGAAGTACCTACCCACTCCCACTGGTTTCTCCAGGGTCAATAATAATATTATTCAATATATTGGATGGAGTAGCTGCGGGTTGGAGCACCCCAATTCTTTCACCCGTCTTAACATATGGGCACGCTGGGCAGTTGCCCGGGCGGCCCCACAGCATAGGGGGCCCCACGCGCCCGTCCCATGCGTAGTGTTGCCAGGTGTCCGTTTTTTCAATCGCAGGTAATACCATTTTTGTCGTGGCGGAGGGCAGCGCAAGTGCGAGGGCAGGCAGTGCAGAGAGTAGTACTGAGACTGTGGCCGGGCAGGAGCACTCGTGTTTGTGTGTGTGTCTCTCTGTGTGCAGCCTGTCCTTGATTGGAGGAGCGGAGAGCCAATCAGAGGACAGCTGAGACGGAGCCACACTCCGGCGGCCCAGAGACGTCTGTGTCCTTCCTGGCAATAAGGTAAGGACACAGATTGTGGGATGGTGACAGGATGGGGGGGGGGGGGGTAGAGTGAGATGGTGAAAGGATGGGGGGGGGCAGGGTGAGATGGTGAAAGGATGGGGGGCCAGGATGAGATGATGGGGGGGCCAGGATGAGATGATGCGGGGGCCAGGATGAGAGGATGGGGGGTCAGGGTGAGAGGATGGGGGGCAGGGTAAGAAGATGATGGGCAGGGTTAGATGATGGGGGGGGGTTAAGATGGTGATGGGGGCCAGCCTGGGGAGATGAGATCATGATGATGGGGGATATTTTAAATGTATTGGTGTATTGGGGAGGTGGGGGTATATTTTTAATGTATTGGGGAGGTGGGGGTATATTTTAAATGTATTGGGGAGGTGGGGGTATATTTTAAATGTATTGGGGAGGTGGGGTATATTTTAAATGTATTGGGGAGGTGGGGGTATATTTTAAATGTATTGGGGAGGTGGGGGTATATTTTAAATGTATTGGGGAGGTGGGGGTATATTTTAAATGTATTGGGGAGGTGGGGGTATATTTTAAATGTATTGGGGAGGTGGGGGTATATTTTAAATGTATTAGGGGAGGTGGGGTATATTTTAAATGTATTGGGGAGGTGGGGGTATATTTTAAATGTATTGGGGAGGTGGGGGTATATTTTAAATGTATTGGGGGAGGTGGGGGTATATTTTAAATGTATTGGGGAGGTGAGGGTATATTTTAAATGTATTGAGGAGGTGGGGGTATATTTTAAATGTATTATTGATCAGGTGGGGATATATTTTAAATGTATTGAGGAGGTGGGGGTATTTTTTTAAATGTATTTGTGGGAGGTGAGGATATTTTTTAAATGTATTTGGGGAACGTGAGGGTATTTTTAAAATGTATTCAGGGGGTGTTTTTTTAATGTATTCGGGGGGCGTTGGGGTGTTTTTTAAATGTATTTGGGGGCGTGGGGGTATTTTTTATGTGTTCAAGGGGGGGGGGGGTCCAGTATTTTTGGACAAGCCACCTGGCAACCCTACCCATGCGTGAACACACAAATGCCAAAAATCTCCATTCTAAGACTAGCTAGGAGGGCTCGCTCTCCCCCGCCGCGGTGCTCGGCACCCCGGCTCACTCTCCCCCCACCCGGCACCCCGGCTCCGCTCGCTCTCCCCCCGCCCGGCACCCTGGCTCGTGTCACAAACGCTCGCAGCCTAGCAGTGCAGCATTTCCGGTGCCTGCTGCTGCTAGTGAGCGCGTGGGAGGCTGGGAGCGACAGTGTAGGCAGAGCAGAGCCCCGTGCACTGCTCTGCCCGGGGGCCCCTAATGTTGTTAAGATGGCCCTGCACCGAGTCAGTCACCCACCCAGTCAGTCACCCCGTCAGTCAGTCACCCCATCAGTCAGTTACCCCATCAGTCAGTCACCGTCTCTCACACTGTCACACAGTCACTCTCTCTCACACAGTCGCTCTCTCTCTCTCTGTCACACTGTCTCTCTCTGTCACACTCTCTGTCACACTTCCTGTCTCACACACTCTCTCTCTGTCACACACACACACACTCTCTCTGTCACACACACACACACACACACACACACACACACACACACACACACTCTGTGTCTCACACACTCTCTCTTTGTGTCTCACACAATCTCTCTTTGTGTCTCACACACTCTCTCTCTCTGTGTCTCAAACACTCTCTCTCTCTCTCTCTCTCTCTCTGTGTCTCACACACATTCTCTCTGTGTGTGTGTGTCTCACACTCTCTCTGTCTCTGTCTCACACACACTCTCTCTCACACACTCTCTCTGTGTCTCGCACACTCTCTGTGTCTCACACACTCTCTCTCTCTGTCTCACACACTCTCTCTCACACACTCTCTCTGTCTCACACACTCTCTCTCTCTGTCTCACACACTCTCTCTCTCTGTCTCACACATACTCTCTCTCTGTCTCACACACACTCTCTCTCTCTGTCACACACACTCTCTCTCTCTGTCTCACACATACTCTCTCTCTGTCACACACACACACACACACACACACACACACACACACACACACACACACACACACACACACACACACACACACACACACACACACACACACACACACACACACACACACACACACTGTGTCTCACACTCTCTCTCTCTCTGTGTCTCACACATTCTCTCTCTGTCTCACATGCTCTCTCTCTCTGTGTCTCACACACTCTCTCGGTCTCACACACACTCTCTCTCTGTGTCTCATACACTCTGTCTCTCTCTCTCACACACACACACACACTCTCTGTCTCACACACTCTCTCTGTCTCACACACACACTCTCTCTGTCTCACACACTCTCTCTGTGTCACACACTGCTCTGCCCGGGGGCCCCTAATGTTGTTAAGATGGCCCTGCACCGAGTCAGTCACCCACCCAGTCAGTCACCCCGTCAGTCAGTCACCCCATCAGTCAGTTACCCCATCAGTCAGTCACCGTCTCTCACACTGTCATACAGTCACTCTCTCTCACACAGACTAAAGCGGTGACCTTTTCTTCCAAACTTGTGTGGTGTTACGTTATTTGGTTTAGCGTTACAAAGGGCGGAGCTTAAAGCCTTTATTCAAGGAGTCTAGCAAATGGGACGTTTATGTTTATATATATAACATACAGTATATATGAGCACACACCCTATATATATATAGTAGGGTGTGCGCTCAGATAACAGAATGGAAACTGATATTATAAGGAAATATCAGCAAAAAGATTGGCAATTAATACCACAAATGTGAAAAAAAACAGGGAACATTAGAACACCCTCATACATAGAGATAGGCCAGGTTCCCGCTGGCTACTGCAGCGCCCACTGTGGCGACGCTGCAGGGACAAGAGCTGCCCCACAATGGGGCCAGGCCCGCTGCGCCGACAGAAACTCCTGCTCCTGCCACGCCCCCCCGCGGTTCAGCCAATGAGGGCTAACCTGCTGGGTGATGTCATGGCCACGCCCCCCTGTTTTTCCCCCTGCAGCTCACTGCAGACCGGGGGACTCGACTCGCAGGCGCACGTGCAGCACAGGCAGCGGGGACGTAGCCATACACAGAAATATATGCAGCATGAAAACAATCTGGTACAATCCCAATTTTAAACAGTCCTTGTATTTGGTATAAATACCAGCCTTTGTAGTGGGATAAAAGCCACCTAACTCCTAGGTTCCATCTGATTACTGCCTCCAGATGGGACTCAAGTAGATTAAAAGAGGGGTAGGGTGTGACACTCAGATAACAGAATGAAAACTGATATTGTAAGGTAATAGCTAGAAAATAATTAGCAATTAATGCCTGAAAGCGTTACTTTTTTAATTTGGTAGGAATCACTTCACTCAACCTAGGGATTTGGACAGCACTAGTTTAGCACTCTCCGAAACACAGACAAATACGAGCTCGGGAAGAGAGGAGTCAGACAACAGGTCTGCTTCCACACTTCAAAGTTTATTCAGTTGTGCCCTGACATTTATACAGAAAACCAAGGGCATGTTAATACATAACATATCATGTTTAACAATGAGAAATAACAAGTTTCTGTAGAGGTTATGTATCTGTATCTTTGGACAAAGCATTAGTAAATCATTACATCTTGCTTGTGTTTGGCCGGCAGTTTCTACTTCTACATCACAAAGAGAAATACAGGGAATGTCTATCAAGAGCATGCAGCTGTATTGTTTGGGACATGTTACTGCTCTTGTGCTATTGTATAAAAGACAAACTGACAACAACAGAAGTAAATAAAGATTACAACTAGCATAGTGAGTTAATTCTCTCAGTACTGGAACAGCTCATATAAGAAAGATAAAGCTAGCAGATTATATTCACCCTTTCAATCCCTGAGACTTGTAGAGCTGACATATAATTTTAACCCCTTCAATTCCCTCCTTTTGTTCTAAAAGAACAACCATTTGACCAAACCCATTTATTCTTCTGCTCACCACTCAGGAGAGGAAAAACTCCCGGGGAAGAAACCTCCAAGAGACCATGGGCGTGCAGAAACCTATCTCTTACTATGTTGGGCTGTCTTCTGTCAAGATTGCAGTACGGGTGACGGCGATGATGGTGGTTGGTTTGTCGAAGGGAAGATCCAGCGTCTTGTTTTTGAACAGTTGCTTGACCAGGACCGTGTCACCTGGTTTGAAAGGGTGTGTTGGCGTACCTGTGGGACAAGGAAGATACATAGATACATCACCATAGATGCCATTCAACTTTTCAACAAGGTGTATTACATATTCCTGTATTATACAATTCAGGTCGCCCTTTGTTTTTGGTACACCATGAGTCTTTCTCCATGCATTAAGAGTCATAATATCAGGGGGTTTAGTAATCAACTGGTCGCCCACAGTTATAAATGGCATTGTAATAACAGTGTCAACCTGGGCTGAAGGTGCCACATAATCGGCTATGGTTTGTAAGAGACCTCTAGGACTACTCATGGTCCACGATTTATCACTGCTCTTTTGAGGGCTGACTAACTCAGTGAGACCAGTTTTAGAAGCAGCCAGTTGCTGAGCAGCTTGTATTTTAATTTGGGTACCCTCACTAGCAGAAGTGGAGAATATTTGTTGAGTACCCGAACCCGAAGGGGTCTCACTGCGACTCACAGTCGGACTGGGGTCAACACGGGGTGTTATTGCTAATTAAACATCCTCATCCGAAAAGGGTTCCTGAGATAAACTAGTGTACAGGGAAGATATATAAGGAGGTGGAGGTGTGGAGGACACAATTTTATCGGGTGACATTTCACACCCGTTGGGGGCAATTTTAACCCATGCATTGGCAGATTCCCGCATATATTTAATATTCCACTTTGGGTTGGGACCAAACCACAACCAGTCAGGATCCCCTTGACATGCCTCTGAGCATCAACATATGAAAATCATCAAAGGCACCGTCTCTTGGAAACGGACTAGTGGAACCCATTGCTTCAGCCCACCCAGACAAATTGTCCACAAACGGATCAACATAATAATCTCCGACAATCTGTACAACAAATTCTTTGGGGCTTTGACCTGGTTTCCGTCTTCTAATGGTGACCTGTCCTACAGATGAGACCCTGTGTGCCGACCAGAGGAGGACTACAGCGTCTCACAGATAAGCTTATTACCTGTGTATTCTTGTGAGTGCGTGTTTATCTTTTCTGTAATCATTATACCTTGTAGTACAGACTACACTATTGGTTTCTTTTGTTTTGCACTTCCTTCACAGATTATATATATATATATATATATATATATATATATATATATATATATGAGAAAAAGAAGCGCAAGCTCCATAGCGTGATACTGTATGGGGCATATAATGATGTATAAAAAAGGTCTCTTGGACTTGGATTTACAAGAGGACAAATATAAACAGCATTTATGAGATAAGATCTCAATAGGGGTGACGTCACTATCAGGGTATACAGCAGTCCGTTCGCCAGCAGGAGAATAGTCACCAGTCTGATGTATAATGGAGGTAGGAAGGCATGCACACTGCCAGTGTGAAACCCAGTGATTCAGTGTGGCGCTAAAACACAGTGATAGTGATATTTAAATAATATTAAATGATATATTGTGTAACTGAAAGAAACTCTCAACCTTCCAGGGAATATACACTGATTCCCTCACAAAACGTATGAATCCAGGACATCATCCCTGTCCTGGATTCATGCACACTGCCAGTGTCATGATAACTGGGAGGCACCTGGGAGCTCAACCGTAGAGAATTGCAAATACGGTCCTGAACAACTCCTCACCCACCGGACACCAGCGGTGCTGTGTCGAGGAGCTCCCTGCTTTCCCCCATTGGTAAAGTGTCCGTTAATCACCTGGAGGTACCAGCTACACCCGTGTCTGTGCTTCCGTGTTAGTGTGTGAGCAGACCGGAGTGACGTCACTACGCACAACGTAGCGTCCTGACGCGTTTCGTCACAAGTAGTGACTTCATCAGAGGTTGCCCACGTAGCTCCAGGAACGCCCTTAAATAGCCCACGTTGCTGGGCAACATGACAACAAACGCCCGAGGCTCAGCCCAAAATGCATGCTGCACTCAATCATGGCAATGAAGGGGAGTTTCTGTCACCAGTGGCTATAGGTTGCATAAAATACATACATGGACACTGATAAAAAATGGAATAACTGGATTCAGAGTGGTTCTGGAGAGGAGGGGGTGAGAGGATAAGGGGAGAGAGAGGATGAGGAGGGGTGCAACAATCTTGGAATTTGTGGGAGCAGCATTAAGATCAGTATTGCTCGCCATGTACAGTATAACTGCAGGTAAGTTATTTATAACTGATCTGACCATTACGTCATTGATATAAATTTCACTCAAAGCATGCACCAATTTGCACTAATTCATATTTTATTTCCTAAAAAAAAATCCTCGGAAGGGCGCTCCCTCCCAAGACTCCTTCCCAGATTTTTTATGAAGCAGAATATAAATTGGTGAATACTTGGAGTGAAATTTAGAAAAAATTACGTAACAGTCAGGTCATTTATAAATAACATTCTTCCTCACCAACGATTGTCGATCGCGTCGCACCTTTCACCATTTTGTCCAGTATTTTTGGACAAGCCACCTGGAAACCCTATTTGTATCTAAAGCCCTATCCCGCCTTAAACCTTTCTCACTGACTGCCCCACACCTCTGGAATGCCCTTCCCCTCAACACCAGACTAGCACCCTCTCTATCCACCTTCAAGACACAACTGCTTAACGAAGGATATGAGTAGCTCCGTGGCGAATACTATACACCCCTTCTCTGTTTAGCAATATAATACTTGGATCTTTTGGGATTCTAATCTTGGTAATATTGAAAATCTGCTCTAATATCATATCCCAAAAACCGCTTTTTTATGTTACACTCCCACCAGATATGAAGCATCGTTCCTCTCCAGCACTGATTGGAAGTTCCTGGATAGCATTCTTTGATTTTTTGTGGTGTGTAATACCACCTGTACATTATCTTTATGCATTTTCTAAAATATTTGTTGATATCGAGGAAGAGCTGGCATTACTCCACATGTGTGTCCATTCGAGTGCAGAGTACTCCCTACCCAGCTCCTTTTCCCAAGCTAGTACAAACCCTGGCTTAGGTTCAATCTCGATTTCCAATAATGTTCTATAGATGTACAATATATTGAGCCCGCCTGCACCCAGCGAGACCAGCACTGTTTCGAAAGGATTCAACAACCTTTGTGTTATAATGTCAAATATAATGTCAAATTTGCATATATTGCCATCTCTCCCCTTCTTTAAATTCAAATTGGTCCTGAAAGTCTTTAAAACATCTAATTTTACCCGTTTCAATTAGATCTCCTAGTCTAATTACACCCACTTGACTCCACGTTTTAAATATTCTGGGGTCAAGCCCTGGGGGGAAATCAGTGTTCCCACATATTGGAGTAAGAGGGGATGGGAACGTGGAGATTCTCTCATCTTTAGAAATTTCATCCCATGCACATAATGCTGCACCAATAGTGGGGTGTTCATAAAGACCTTGAGTGCTATGTCTTCCTAAGCCATGGAGCCTTATTTGTTTCTATTTCTTTGCAATAATTATTTTCAACTTCCACCCAGAGTTTATTTTTAGTACAGTGAAACCATTCAAAAAGAGCAATCACTTGTGTAGCAAGATAATATTTGTTGATATTTGGTAGACCAAGTCCACCTTGTGACTTATGTCTTTGCAATGTTTTAGTATTGGTCCTTGACCTTTTAAATTCCCAAATAAATCTATTAATTTTACTCTGAATATATAATGTAATATATTGCTTGGAAACTTTCACAGGAATAGTCTGGAACAAATACATAAGCCTCGGCAGTATATTCATTTTAATACAGTTAATTCTACCTATCCACAAGATAATACTCTTATTCCACCTTTTTAAATCGTTTTCTATTGTTTTTGCTAATGGAGTATAATTGGCCTGGAACAGATCTTCTACTTTTGCCGTTATATTTTTACCTAAATATTTTATACTTCTATTCTTCCACTCGAAAGGGAAGTTTTCTTTGACTTGGGCCTCCAACCCTGCCGGAAGACTTATATTTAGAGCCTCCATTTCTGCTAAATTGATTTTAAAATTAAATGCTAGACCCAGGGTGGGCAACCCTGTCGCCAATCGCCACTTGTGGCGAATTGGCAGTCGAAGTGCGGCAAGCGTGACTCCCCCTGGCTCTCCCCAACAAGTGTCCCTCCCTGACAAGCGTGGCTCCCCCTGCCCCTCCCCGACAAGCGTCCCTCCCTGACAAGAGTGACTCCCCCCGCCCTTCCCCGACAAGCGTCCCTCCCTGACAAGCGTGACTCCCCCGCCCCTCCCCAACAAGCGGGACTCCCCCCTCCCTGACAAGCGTGACTCCCCCAACTCCTCCCCGACAAGCGTGACTCCCCCCTCCCCGACAAGCATGACTCCCCCGACCCTCCCTAACAAGCGCGAGTCCCCCCGCCCCTCCCTCCCCGGCAAGCGCTTGTTCAGCACTGCCATTCCTAACAGAGACACATACATGGCTGTAAGCTGGGTTTCTCCTCTCTCCATGTACCATCGCCGCGAACGCCGCTTTGCAGCAACAGAGTGCAGTCACGGCTGAGAAAAGTCTCTGGTGCCAGCGTTCCAGTGCCATCACTAAACAGTAGGACAATATATTAGGGTTTACCCTCTCCCTCCCTTCCTGTCTGACCACAGTTTACCGTCAGACAAGGGATAGTCATTCGGCACCTACAGGTTCCCGCTGACACACCGGCAGTCAACAACATGGACCATGTGTTGTTACTATAGCCTCCTGCATTAGTATTTAAAGTGGCAGTAACATTATACTATAATATACCAAGCGTGATTCTGTGCAGGACAAGCTGAATGAGACAGCTGCACGCTGTGTAATTACCAGGCATGTTGACCTTCTCAAGATAGATGAGGTAGCAGAGCGCTCAAATGCCAGGTCAAATGATGATATAGTGCCAGAACCAACATCAAAGGAAATCCATAGTCACAAATGTAAAGTAGTGGTAGTGCAGCTAACAATATGGGAACAGTCCTCCTGAAGACAGATAGTGGGTAGTGCAAGATCACCCACGATCAATCTCATTGGTAGGTAACCCTGTAGCAATAATTACTCACGTTCCTTGGTGTGGCTGGCTGCTGTGCAACTTCCAATGCTGGAATGCAGAAGTAGAAGATGAAGAGGAGCGCACGAACCGGAGGGAGCAGGAAAGGACCCAAAATCAAAAATATATTAAAAAAGGTACTTTATTGTGTCATGAGACCCATCCAATGCGTTTCGAACGTCACCGCGTTCTTTATCAAGATAACGTGGTGACGTTCGAAACGCGTTGGATGGGTCTCATGACACAATAAGGTACCTTTTTTAATATATTTTTGATTTTGGGTCCTTTCCTTCTCCCTCCGCGTCGTGCGTTCCTCTTCATCTTCTAATGTTGCACCTTCTGCAGTAAGCGTATCTTATTCCAGCAAGTCGTAAAGTAAAATCAACCAGGACAGAGAGTAGCAGCTCAGTGACCAGAGAAGGTTTAAAGCACAAGACAAACTGTTTGATATGTGAGGAGTGAACTGCAGTATGTTTATTTATTTAATTAATCAATTATTTATAACATGTTTTACCAGGAAGTAATACATTGAGAGTTACCTCTCGTTTTCAAGTATGTCCTGGGCATAGAGTTAAAATGACAAATAATACATGGTTACAAATACAGTTACATAAATGATCAGGGTATACATTATATACAAGACATTGCATGAACAGTTATAGAAGATGTATATTATAGGCTTATGTAACAGTTACAGACCAGATCAAAATGTGAGACAGCCTTAGTTTTGAAAGAACTTAAACTGGTGGTGGCTGTGAGAGTCTCCGGTAGGTTGTTCCAGTTTTGGGGTGCACAGTAAGAAAAGGAGGAGCGGCCGGATACTTTGTTGATCCTTGGGACCATGAACAGTCTTTTGGAGTCTGATCTCAGATGATAAGTGCTCCATGTGGTAGGGGTGAGGAGCTTGTTCAGATAGAAATTGAAGACGAGACAGGAAAGGTGAACTTTGCACCTAGACTCGAGTGATGACCAATTTAGTTCTTTGAGCATTTCGCAGTGATGTGTGTTGTAGTTGCATTGGAGAACGAAACGACAAATTGAATTGCAGAGGGTGTCAAGTTTGCTAAGGTGGGTTTGGGGTGCCGAGCCATATACTATGTCTCCATAGTCGATATTGGCATTAGCATCTGCAGTGCGATACGCTTTCTGACTAGCAGGATTAGGGAGGATTTGTTCCTGTAAAGTACACCTAGTTTGGCATAGGTTTTGGATGTCACGGTATCAATGTGCACCCCGAATGTTAAGTGGGAGTCAAACCACATGCCAGGTATTTAAAACTAGTAACAGGAGTTAGGGTGGTGTTAGCGTTGGTTCTGATCTGGAGCTCAGTCACTGGAAGCTTTAAAAATTCAGTCTTGGTCCCAAATACCATTGTTACAGTCTTGTCAGTGTTTAATAACAGTTTGTTTTGGGAAATCCAGTTTTCGAGTCTCAAAAAGTCAGACTGAAGTATGTGTTGAAGGTTGGAGTTTGATGCGGGTATTGTATTCACAGGGAAGACATTACCACATGGTAAACTGCAACCTAAATACAGATTACTTTATAGTCGTGGGAAGAACCATAGCAGACAATAAGGGTCTCAAAAGAGAGCCATAAATTTGGCCGCAGTCAAGCCACAGTAGGTAAAACCAACAATTTAAATTGGAAGGAAGATGACTGTGGATTAAGAATTACCAGGCAGTGTTAAGTGGCCATATTGAAGACATGCCATCTGAAACTTTCCAGTTACATGTTAAAAGGGTTAAACCTAGGTGATTGATGTTGTTTTTTTACCCAAATATGACACCAAAAAGGATTAATTTAAAAACATTATGAGCTAATACTTGGGGTTGATTTCCTTTCCCCTTTGTCTGTTGTTACTGTGTGCACAGCAAGTACTTGCAGTAACACACAGCCCCCTCTCCCCTTATCTTTATTATCTCTCTGATAAGGACAAGATATGCACAGGGTAAAGAAAACACTTGGTTGACAAGCACTTGCCTATTTAGAGGCCCCTAATAAATTGAACTAGTTAATTGGTAGTCAAAGTGCGGCGAATTGAGTAACTACTTGTTGTTTCCCATTATAATGGGAAGCGTGGTGGCAAGCGCGACTCCCCTCTGGCAAGCGCGAGTACGCCGTCAGCGGCAGCGCTAGTGCCGAGGGGACAAGCGGAGGAGAAATAACAAATTTTCGCATGCGCAACATAATACCTCAATTTTTGCATGGTGTGGCTATTTTCACTTCTAATTCGCCACACCTGTGGCTACATTGAAAAATTGGTTGCCCACCCCTGTGCCAGACTATATCTGCCCAGAACTTTCATTATAGTTGGTAACGAGACCAGTGGTTTTGTTATTATCAGACGAACATCATCAGCTTATAATGCGATCTTATGCTCTTTCTCACCTACGTATTTTAACTCCCGCAATATCTGGATGCTTCCTTATTGATTCTGCTAACGGTTCCATTATTAGGGCAAAAATCAACGGGGACAAAAGGGCATCCCTGTCTCATACCATAAAGTATTTTAAATGAGTTTGAGACCTGTCCATTTACCTTGACCGTTGCCGACGGATTACTATATAATGCCTTTATATACTGTCTAAATATATCACCAATTCCTATACGTTCCAGCATTTTAAAGATACAATTCCATTGCACTCTATCGAATGCCTTTTCTGCATCTATAGATAATATCATGGCTGGAGTCTGTGTTTTATTAATCTGGTTCAGTATATTTATAATTCGCCTAGTGTTATCCTTGGCTTCCCTTTTTGGTATAAATCCGGTTTGATCACTCTTCACCAGATCCGTTAAGTATTCATTAAGTCTGTGCATTCAAATGTTTGCGAGAATTTTGACATCTACATTTATAAGTGATATTGGGCAATCGCTTGCACAATATAATTTGTCCTTATCTGGTTTAGGGATAACCGTTATATGGGCTTCTGACATATATTGGGATAGGTTTCCTGAATCTCTCAGTGTTAAACATACCATGAATATATACTATAGGAAAGTTAGCAAAGGTTTTATAGTATATATGTGGTAGTCCATCAGGACCTGGACTTTTCCCATTGGGTAAATCTTTTATTACTTTTTCTATCTCCTCCCATGTTATAACCGCATCAAGTTTATCTCTCGCCTTGGGTGCAATTGTTTTAATTTGAATATCCTGCATAAATAATTCTATATCCTCCACTATATGTTCCTTTTCCCTATTTTGCATGGTTTCTATATTACACTACCGACACACTTTATTGAAGTGTGGTCGGTACCGCAAGCCGGGAAATCTCCCGGCTTGCTAGTGGCCGCCCCTCGGCGTGCCGCGCGTCATAGACGCGCGGTCACGCGTCATCGGGAGCGTGCGCCCCCTGCACGCGTGTCCAGGGGCTCCCCGAGGGAGCCCTGGTGTCCCGCGATCGCGGGACAGCGGCAGGGGGTTCCGGGGGACCCGGCGGACCCGGCAGCGGTAGGGAGAGCGCCCCGATCGGAGGGAGCTCTTCCGCTGCTTCGGCGTGCGCCTGTCACACTCGGGCGCGCGCCAGGCTACTGCTGCGGCACAGAACGGGCAAATGCTCGAATAAACTGTGCCGCAGCAGTATATAATTTCTCATAAAATAGTCTAAACTCTTCTTTAATAACTTTTGGATCCTGTGACACTACTCCATCCTGCTACCGGATGTTGCTGATATTATATTGGCTCTGCTTGTATTTTAACTGGTTGGCTAACAGTCTATCCATCTTATTACCTTTCTCATAATATTTATATTTGTTCCAAATCAATGACTTTTCTATTTTTTGATTTGCTAACAGATTGAATTTTCCTGTAGCTGCTATTAGTTCCGCTAATATCTCCTTATCTGCTGCACTCTTATCTTTTGTTTCAAGGTCTTGGATTAACTTGCTTAATTTTATAATTTCTCTTACTTTTTGTCCTGAGAGAGGCTTGTTGAATGAACACCCTTATAACACTTTTATGAGCCTCAGACAGTATTGTCAGGGATATATTCCCTACATTATTTTCTGCTAAAAAGTTTGTAAGAGCATCCTCAATCACTAATACTACATTACTGTTTTTCAGTAAGGACTCGTTCAATCTCCATGTCCACTCACCTTTCTGTATATATTTCTGTATATATCCCACACCCAAGTCAATTTCTAAAATTACTGGTGCGTGGTCTGACCACGTGATATTACCAATATTGACTTTCCGTAATTTACTCACATTAGTTTGGTCTATAAAAGTCCTTTGGAGGTATCCAACACCGGGTTTAGGGCAACGTTAAAATCCCCATCCAGATATAGAGCTCCTTCTCTAAATACATTAATTATTCCTAGCACTTTCTCTAAGAAATCTGCCTGCCCAACGTTGGGAGCATATATATTTACTAAGGTAACCTTCTTCTCCTTTATCTTCCCTTTGATCGTAATATATCTACCTCTATATCTTTCTTCGTGGTGATATCCTGCAGCATAAAACTCTTGCTAAGCAGAATTCCCACCCTGTTTTTCTTATCTCTTGATGAGCTATAAAAATGTTGTACAATGTCTTTGTTAATCATTCTCGGTATTTAGGGCCCATGCAGTAAGCGGCGCAAAGTCACTTTTCGCCCGTTTTGCGCCAAAAATGCATACCACGATTCAGTAAGCCCCGAAAACTTGGCGAAAAGCAAAAAAACCCGCCAAGTTTGTTGGCGTTTTTTCCCCCCCCCGTCATCGGAGCGGCGAAAAGGCACTTTGTGCCGCAACTAGCCATGTTTTGAAACCCGCTCAATTCTAGTAGTGGCGAGTAGCTTTGCGCCGCTACTCGCCGCTCTAGAATTGAGAATTTCACGGCAATCCGTCTCGGCCCCAAAAGTTGGCAAGTTGCTGGGGAGAGGCTGCGGATGAGCGGATGAGCGGCGGAACGGCACTTAGAAAAAATCAGGCCTTTTTCCTGCCTGGGATTGATGCCGGTGGTCTCCGGAGCTGATATCATTAATACCAGCACCGGAGCCCCCTGGCATGCATCCGAGGCAGGAAAAATGCATTTA
This sequence comes from Ascaphus truei, assembly GCF_040206685.1. Taxonomy (NCBI): domain Eukaryota; kingdom Metazoa; phylum Chordata; class Amphibia; order Anura; family Ascaphidae; genus Ascaphus; species Ascaphus truei. Next base: position 190,519,403 of record NC_134487.1, read on the forward strand.
AAGCCCACTTCATTACCTTAGCGGCTACCCACTATGGCAATGAAGGGGTTAATCAGCCATGCCAGGTTTATTGTGGGTAGCGGGGGTGGGTGAAGGGGGTATTTGGCCCTTGGTGGCTGCTTAGGGCTTGCGGGGGGGATGCGGGGGGACTTAACCCCTTCATTACCTTAGCGGTTAATACCGCTACGGTCACGAAGGGGTTAAGCCGTATTTATTATTTTACATACAGGGTTAATACCCCAGGCCCATGGGAGTCCCTGGTGGGCCTGACGGGTGTCTGTAGACCTCCCAGTAGCCCAGCACCATGTTTCAAACAGGGTCTGGAGGCCAACGGGTGGTCCCCGCCAGGCACCGTGGTCTCCGCGGTTCACCGTGGGCCACAATTGGGTCTCCATGGGTAGGCCCGCAGCTGTCTGGGGGGCCCTGGGTCAGACCCACAGGTGTCTGAGGGGCCTCGGGTGGTTCCCACGGGGGTCTGGTGGCCCACGGGTGGTCCCTACGGGTCCGCGGTGCCCACACAGATGGGGCCACCGGTTCTTCCCCGCAGGTGTCCCCCGTGGACCCGCCAGCCATTTACCCGTGAGAAGCCCGAGGAGACCCCAGGTGGTCTCCAAAGGTCCCCGCAGACCAAAAGGAACCAACCCTGTATGTAAAAAAAATAAACACTGCTCTTGTATTGCCCCTGTATGTTATGTTTATATATATATATATATGGATAGACATACAGGGATAATAAATGATTGATTTGCTAATGTTGATGTTTTTTTCATGTATTTCAAATGTATTTAGCTGCTTTATTTCTACATTGTTGTGTGTGTAATTTAATTTGTATTTAGTTCAATGTCATTTTTATTGCTCTTTGCAGGAGTATATTTCAGGGTCTTGCTTTTGAATCATGGCTTATTTCTGGTAGTTAGATTTGTATGATGGTGGTTACTTTGAATTAGAATTATTTTCTCATTGGTTTGTATTTAGGAATTGAATAGTGAATTGTATAATTGATTGGGATTGTATTGTAATTGATTTAGGAAATTGATTGATGGTAAATGTATTTATGTTTACTTGCTTAGTTTCTATTTGAATTTGTGGCTGGCATTGTATGTATAGTGGCTGACAGTGTATTTTATTTTGAAATTGAATTTGCATAGTGTTACATGATGCACAGATTAATTGCATCATGTACACACTCAATGCAATTGTGTGACATTTGATATACATTTGTCTAGCTGCTGGTTTAATTGTAAGATGCAATGTGGTGATTTTAAGATTAACATTTCATGTTTTTATTTATGCATGTTTTATGTGTTTCATAATGGGCAAATAATGTATTATCCATATCTGGATAATAGTTATTTAGCACATTACTGTACTGTATGTGTTAGGGGGGGTTGTATTTATTGAAAAGTATTTATGTGTTGTTTAATTTTTTTGGGGGGGGGCACAGAATTGGTACTGCAGGCCTGCGAGGAACACCCGAGGGCCACCGCCGGCCTATAGTATCATTGCTGTGCATCCCAAAAATGTAATATATATATACTGTGGGTATAGGGGTTGTTGGAGGCACAGGGGGTGTATGTTGTTTATTGCAATGTTTATTGGGGGCAATTGTCCACAATAAACTATTATGCCTTAACCCCTTCATTGCCTTAGCGGATATCCGCTATGGTAATGAAGCAGCATTAATGTATTTTAATAATATTGTGTGGGAGCAGGGGGTCTCCTGAGCAGAACCGCATTGATTTCTGGCTCAGGGACCCCCTGCTTCCTGAGTTACAGGCCCCGGTTTGGGGCATCGGTGCCAGTGTCGCCGCCATCTTTATAGCGGGCACGTCGCGTATGGGACGCTATAAAGATGGCGGCGACACTGGCACCCGATGACACATACCGGGGCCTGTAACTCGGGAAGCAGGGGGTCCCTGATCCACAAATCAATGTGGTTCAACTCAGGGAACCCCTGCACACAGTACACTATTATTAAAAATACATTCATGCTGCTTCGTTACCATAGCAGCGGTGTGTTTTATTCATAGTGTAGATGTGCAGAGGGTCTCCGGAGCTGAACCGCTTTGGTTTTAGGTCCGGGGACCCCCTGCTTCCCGAGATACAGGCCCCTTTATGGGGTGCCGGTATCCCTCTGCTTTGTTTACTGTCACGGTAGCTTATGACAAGATATAATGAGCACCAAATATCTGGGTTGAACTAAACGAGGCTTAGATATAATAAAATATAATTTATTCCTTAAATAAGGTGAACACAGCAATATAGTACAATTAACAGACAAGAAGATAACACTTACTTAGGGTTGGGGGATGGAGAAGTATCCAATAGCAATTCTCCAGCAGTCCAGTGACATTCAAGATGGAATCAGAAGCACAACTCCAGCAATCCAGTGACATTCAAGATGGTATCAGAAGCACAACTCCAGCACAACTAAAAACTGTAGGGTTGACACAGTTTATATACCTGTGCAACCCTATTCTTAACATTGAACACAGCCTATTGGTGAACAATTATCTGTATCCACTCTCTAATGTGGAGACTAACAGACTAAAAGACTAACCCATGCCCTCAGGTAACAATTAGACTGGCAGAGTTTGTTGATGGACTAATACTTAATCCCTAGACATTGGGTAACAATCAAGGCAGTTACTTTTTGATCACCGTGCTTAGGCTACTCAGCCGTCTGCCCTTCATGACTTATTAGCCTAGCAAATGGCGTCTGCATTTTCAGAACAGATCCAAAATAAAATACATATACACTTTAATATCTACACATATTAATAAGTTCCATTCTTGTGGGCTCAGTGGGTCGACCTTTGCCAGTTTTTAATGCCTACAGTGACTCCACATATTGGCCAAATATGAACTCTCTGCGACCTCCAGAACTGGAGATACAGAAATGCACTTTAAAACATTAAAATACATGCTTATAATGAAACATGGGAACAGGGGTACATACATTTTCAAGGTACAACAAGGTGCAAACCTCATCCCTGGACCGCAGTCCAGTTAACCCCTTGTCACTCTGGTGAGGTCAGGGGATGGCCATATGGGGTGCAACCCCTTTAATACCGGGCCACTCCCTTTCTCCCTCTACACCTCCCCTTCTTAATGGGTGACCTGTGGCCCACTGGCCCTAACGGGGAGTGGGGCACTGCTGGCACCCTTAACGAACTCAGTCTCAGAGGGATAGTCCTGACGTGAAAGTCCATCAGCATTGCTGTTTTCACTACCCTTTTTGTGCTGAATAGTAAACTCAAACTCTTGCAAGGCCAAGCTCCACCTTAGCAACTTGGCATTCTCCCCTGATGCCCTCTGCAGCCAACTCATGGGGTTGTGGTCTGTGAGGGCCGTGAAAGCCCTTCCATAAACATAGGGCTGGAGTTTTTTGAGTGCCCACACAAAGGCCAAGCACTCTTTCTCAATGGTGGCATAGGCCACCTCTCTGGGAAGTAGTTTTCGGCTGAGGTACACCACAGGGTGCTCTCTACCGTCGTCCCCCACTTGGCTCAACACAGCCCCAATGCCATAGTCCGAGGCATCAGTCTGTATGAGGAAATGTTTGGTATAGTCTGGGGCAGCCAGTATGGGGGCCCCAGCAAGCGCAGTTTTCAGTGCCTGGAAAGCAGTTTCACAGGCAGGAGTCCAGGTGATAAGCACAGGCAGTTGCTTCTTAGTCAAATCAGTCAGCGGTTTGGCCACGGCGCTGTACTGTGGGACAAACTTCCTATAGTCCCCTGCGGTGCCCAAAAATGCCATGACCTGTTTCTTGGTTTTTGGAACAGACCACTCAACTATGGCTTCTACCTTGGCTGGCTCTGGTTTGAGGTGCCCTCCACCCACCGTGTGCCCTAAGTACAGGACCTCTGCCATCCCTACCATACACTTAGTGGGTTTCAAGGTAAGCCCAGCAACCCTGATCCTATCTAGCACCGCAGCTACATGTCCTAAATGGGAGTCCCAGGAATTACTAAAGACAGCAATGTCATCTAAGTAAGCCCTGGCATAGCTCTGCATCCCTTCCAGTAACCTATTGACCAGGCGTTGGAAGGTAGCCACGGCATTCTTCATCCCAAATGGCATCACCAAAAACTCATAGAGGCCACTTGGAGTGATGAATGCTGACTTCTCCCCAGCCTCCAGGGTCAGTGGGATTTGCCAATAGCCTTTGCTCAAATCCATAGTGGTCAGATACTTTGCCCCCGCGAGTTCATCCAGTAACTCATCCATGCGGGGCATGGGGTAGGCATCTGACACCGTCCCAGCGTTGAGCAAGCGGTAGTCCACACAAAACTGGGTGGTCTTGTCCTTCTTAGGGAATAGAACTACCGGGCTTGCCCAAGGACTCTGGGACAGAGTAATTACCCCTAGGGTCAGCATCTCCTCTATCTCCCTTTCCATACTGGTCTTGACCTCTGCTGACACTCTATAAGCGTGCTTATGCAGAGGCTGCAGGTCCCCTGTGTGTACTGGGTGTTTGGTGAGATGGGTGGTCCCTGGCATGTCAGTGAAGAGGGCCCCATACTTAGCTAGCATATCCCTGGCTTCTCCCTTCTGCCTAGCACTCAACTGTGCCCCTATCTCCACCTGCCCCACAGTGTGTCCCTGCCTCGCCTCCCCTAGGAGATCAGGCAGAGCATTGCTCGCTGGATCCTCCAGCAGTGGGCTACAAATGGCCATCACTGCTCCCATACTCGGTGCTCTGTACTCTTTCAACATGTTAATGTGATATGTCTTGTGCCTCTCAGGCTCTAACAGTACAACATAGTTGCACTCATTCACCTTTCGGATGACCGGGTATGGTCCCGACCAGGCAGCCATTAACTTGTTCTCCCGAGTGGGTTTCAGAACAAGCACCTGCTGTCCTGGGATGAATTCTCTGCTACGGGCATGCCGGTCATACCATTGCTTTTGCTTGATCTGAGCGGCCCTGAGGTGGTCCTGGGCCACCCCCATGAGCATCTCTAACCGGTCTCGGAGATCTACTACATACTGGATCACTGAAGCATAAGTAGCAGTAGTTTCCCCTTCCCATCCCTCACGGAATAGGTCCAGAGGTCCACGTACCCTGCGGCCATATAGTAGCTCGAAGGGGGAGAAGCCTGTAGATTCCTGCGGTACCTCTCGGTAGGCAAACAGCAAGTGCTGTAAATGAATCTCCCAGTCTTTCCCCTCCGCCTCTATAAAGGTCCGAAGCATCTGCTTCAGGGTACCGTTAAACCTCTCACATAATCCGTTTGTCTGGGGATGGTAAGGGGTAGTGCGCCGGTGCCGTACACCGCATGCATCCCAGAGACAATGTAACAGTTCACTCATGAACTGCGACCCCTGATGAGTTAGGATCTCACTAGGGAAACCTACCCTAGAAAAAATGTTCAGCAAAGCTGCTGCCACTGTCTTGGCATCTATGTTGCCAAGCGCTACCGCCTCAGGGTACCAGGTGGCAAAATCCACCACCGTGAGGATGTAGCGCTTCCCTGACCTGCTAGGAATCTTAAGGGGTCCTATAAGATCCATCGCTACTTTCTAGAAGGGTTCCCCTATTATCGGTAGGGGTTTCAGGGGTGCCTTCACACGGTCGCCCGCCTTACCCGCTGGCAAGCATCACAAGAGCGGCAGAAATTGCCCACATCTCGAGATGCCCCTGGCCAGTAGTAACGCTGTAATAACCGGGCTCGCGTTCTGTTGACCCCCTGATGTCCCGCTAACAGAATAGAGTGAGCTACCCGTAACAATTGGTGTCGGTACCCCTGGGGCACTACTAGCTGTCGCTTACCGGTCAATCCCTCCTCTATCCCTGGGTTCCCTTCTCTATACAGGAGTCCCTTATACCATAGGCAGCACTCAGTGCCCTCCCCTGCCTGAGATTCGGACGCCCGAAGTCTCACGCCGGCCAGGGTAGGGTCTGCCTTCACTGCCTCCCTAAACTGGGCTCCTGATTCTGGCCACCCCCCAGTCATGTCATTGTCCGGAGAATGGGGAAGGGTGAGGGGAAACAGTAAGTCAGTCTGTGGTTGCAACTGATCCTGGCTTACCTCCCCGGGCTCCTCAGCACCCTCCGCTAACGTTGGTCCCAAAGGCTGGGGGACTGGTGCCGCCACCATTGCCGCTGTCTGGCTCCGGGTAACCGCCGCCACTGCAGTGGGCTTGGGCACTCGGTCATAGGTGCAGGTCATCGGTCCCAGATCATTGCCAAGAAGAACATCGGCATTCAAACCGGGTAAAACCCCCACCTCCCGCACACCCTGGCCCTCCCCCAATCCAAAAAGATTCTGGCCACTTGCAGGAAACGTGGCTCTCCGTCGGCCACAGTGATCAGTATCCCAGGGCCTGGGATCAATTCCTCTGGCCGGACCATATCAGGTCGGACCAGGGTCACTGCAGCTCCTGAATCCAGCAAGCCGACTGCGTGCCGGTCACCGACTGTGACTGGGGTGACATGTCTGCTCCGGCCGTCCGTCTGCTGCAGGTCCACGCTGAGATGTCCTCCACTCCTGGCTGTAGGCACCAATGAAACCGGGACAGGTGCTGCATGGGACGTCTCACTGGGAGTTGGTTCCATGACCGGTCCGGAGTCTGTGGTGGAAGCCACCCACACGCGGGCTACCGGCTTCGCAGCTGGGGTGCGTTGCCCCTGATGGGGTCCGCCGGAACGCAGGGGTTCCAGGCAATCTGGTCTGATGTGACCAGGGCGGTTGCAGTTGTAGCACCGGCGCTCGTGCCAGAGCTCCCCCGCCTTCGGTGGACTGCTGCCTGCCGGTGGCCTCTGAGTCCATTGGGGGGTATTGGCAGACTTTCTGGCCGGTGCCGCCGCCACCGCCGCCTTTGCTACTGGTTTGGCGGTCATCAGGGCTCGGCTGGCCACATAGTCGTCTGCAAGGCTCGCCGCCTCGTGGTAAGTCTTGGGCTTCTTGTCGTACACCCAAGCCCTCACCGCCGGCGGGCACTGCTCCATGAGCTGCTCCTGAAAGATGAGGTCCAGCAGGCGTTGGTAAGTCCGTGCCTCATAGCCCTCCACCCAGCGTATCCCGTACAAAGCCATGCGGGTCACGTAGGTAACATAGGACTCCTGGGGCTGCCTTTCCTCCTGCCGGAATTTACCCCGGTAGGCTTCAGGGGTAAAACCGTACTGAAACAATAACAGTTCTTTCAGGTGTTCGTAGTCATCAGCATACTCATCTGGAAGCGCCATTATCGTCTGCTTAGCCAAGCCGGACAGTAAGGGGTCCAAATGTGCAACCCTATGCTGGGGAAGCACTTTGTACCGCCGGCACTGCGTTTCAAAGTTCTTTAAGAAACTGTCAATCTGGTCAGTGCCTTCCACGAACTTGGTGAGACTGTGCTGGTCCAGCTTGAGTTCATCTGTGTTGGGTTGGACAGGGGGGCAATAAGCGGGTCTGTTCACTGCCATAGTGATAAACTGCAGCCGCTCCTCCAGTGTCCCTCTGTCTCCCCATGCAGTAATCAGTGCCAACATTTCAGGGGTGAATGGACTGGTAGCCGCAGCAACCAGTACCCCTCCTGTTGCACTGCTCCCGGGAGGTGCACTCGTTCCCTCCCCGAGTTTCCGCCGCCCCGGCACTGGGTTCCTTCCCTGATCTCCGGGTGGCTGTAAAAGGGCAAGCTGAGCCGTATCCTGAGGCTCTGCAAGCCGGGCTTCATAGTCACCGATTGCGTCAACCATGTCTGCGACCTCCTGGTTCTCATAGGGCAGTCCATATTCACGGCACTTGTCCTTCAGCTGAGCTCGGGTCCACATGTTGGATGAGCCTTCAGCCTCGCTCATGGTTCAGTCGCAGCAGTGAGGTGGTGTTACAACTTGTGTTAACTGTTGCCCTACTGTGTGTTCAATATCTTTAGTCCCAGGAACTCGCAATTCCCTTCGAGTTCCCACTATATTACAGGGTGATTACCGTACACTGAGATACAGGTTCAGTTCAATCCCACCGCTTGCCACCAGTTAATTATAGATCTTGTCACGGTAGCTTATGACAAGATATAATGAACACCAAATATCTGGGTTGAACTGAAAGAGGCTTAGATATAATAAAATATAATTTATTCCTTAAAAAAGGTGAACACATCAATATAGTACAATTAACAGACAAGAAGGTAACACTTACTTAGGGTTGGGGGATGGAGAAGTATCCAATAGCAATTCTCCAGCAGTCCAGTGACATTCAAGATGGTATCGGAAGCACAACTCCAGCACAACTAAAGTTGTTGACAAAGTTTATATACCTGTGCAACCCTATTCTTAACATTGAACACAGCCTATTGGTGAACAATTATCTGTATCCACTCTCTAATGTGGAGACACAGACTAACAGACTAACCCATGCCCTCAGGTAACAATTAGACTGGCAGAGTTTGTTGATGGACTAATACTTAATCCCTAGACATTGGGTAACATTCAAGGCAGTTACTTTTTGATCAGTGCTTAGGCTACTCAGCCATCTGCCCTTCACGACTTATTAGCCTAGCAAATGGCGTCTGCATTTTCAGAACAGATCCAAAATAAAATACATATACACTTTAATATCTACACATATTAATAAGTTCCATTCTTGTGGGCTCAGTGGGTCGACCTTTGCCAGTTTTTAATGCCTACAGTGACTCCACATATTGGCCAAATATGAACTCTCTGCGACCTCCAGAACTGGAGATACAGAAATGCACTTTAAAACATTAAAATACATGCTTATAATGAAACATGGGAACAGGGGAACATACATTTTCAAGGTATAACAAGGTGCAAAGCTCATCCCTGGACCGCAGTCCAGTTAACTCCTTGTCTCACTGGTGAGGTCAGGGGATGGCCATATGGGGTCTAACCCCTTTAATACCGGGCCACCCCCTTTCTCCCTCTACATTTACATTCCGCGGTCACGTGATCGGAACATTTAACTGCAGAGGGATACCGGGACCTCGTAACGGGGCCTGTATCTCGGGAAGCAGGGGGTCCCCGGACCTGAAACCAATGCAGTTCAGCTCCGGAGACCCCCTGCACATGTACACTATGAATAAAATTGTATTTAAAAGATTTTTTAATGTTGCCGATGTTTGCGCCGAGAGAGCGGCGGATCTCTCTCTGCTGCAGACACATCTCGGCAGAGGACGGCTTCTCGCCAGCTTCTCGCCAGGCAGACTGTCTCGCCACCGGTTACTCGCCATGTTTGGTAATGTTGCTCTCGCTGTGATTCGCCAGGGATTCGGCCCTTCCTGCATACAGCGAGGGCAGCACGCCAAAAACATGGCGAATTCAAACCCCTGGTGAATGCAATTTTCCGCCGCTTATTGCACGAGGCCCTTAGTCTCTTTTAAAATGTGTTTTCTGTATAAACATTACTGTTCTTCATCTTTTGTATCTCTTCTAGAGCAAAATCAGTCTTCTATCAAGTCTCTTTTTTTCCCCCATTGCGATTACAGTATATTCCATATTTTTTCTTAGTTCTTTCTTGTACACTTACATAATTTCCTACCTTATTACACAAACTTAATGTTGAGGCATCATTTTACCCTTAATTTATTATCTATAATACGTCTGTTATAAAGTCACAGCATTACTATAAACATCTTTATAACCCAACTAGAAAACATAACTATCCTTTTTATTATCTCTAAGTTCAACCAGAACTGACTATCAACAAGAAAAATCCTTTCTAAACCTTTGAACTGTCAAATATTATTACTACAGTTTGTCTTTTCCTCTTGGAAGCTATCTAGTTTGTGGATTATAGTCATGTCGACATATATCCACTGCGTTGCGTAGTTCAGACCTCCAATCTGACAGTCGAACATACAAGTGCATAGTCAATAGACTCAATTATTTCAATAATTTCTTGTATATTTATAATAATTACACTTCTTCACTCGGTGGTCTCTGTTTCATACTGTGGCAGCCTCCTGTCTCTGTTCTGTTGGCCACTGCTATGGTTAGTATTTCTGCTCTTCTTGCTGCCCACGTCCACCTATTGTTGTCCTCTCCGCTCTGGGTGGAACCGCAGGGTTCCTGGAGTCGTTGAGTCCTGCGATTCTCTACATGTTTTAGGCCCTGGAATATTACGTCTTTCAAAAAAATTAGTGGTGTTTTCTCCGTATCTGAGGACGGAAACTTTCCCTTGTTGTATACCAATCAGTTTGGTAGGAAATCCCCATTTGTATCTCACGTTTGTTTTTTGAAGGTGCACTGTAATTTCCCTCATTTCTCTACGGTGCTGCAGGGTTAGCGTGGAGAGATTGTTATACAGCTGATCTTGACCCCTCATACTCTGTAACAACTTGTTGTATGAGGTACAGCTCTCACACTAGATCCCTTTCGATTGCACTCAAAGTACACATTTAGTGTTAGTTAAACATGATGAATTCATCAGAATTAGTAATTCCTATAGGACAGGATGTTTAATACACCTAGTATGTACCACTGACTTGAAAAAATGTGTTAAAAAAATAATAACATTTTATTTCAACAAAGACTTGGGTATTATATTTACATTGATGATTAAAATATTTTTTAAAATCCCCGAAGGGAGGAGCATTTAAAAATTGCTGACCATTAGTATTGTTCCCGAATGTAGTTGGTGTAGATCATGCAATTTACAGTGGCATCCTTGATAGTTACAGCAGAATCTCTAGTATATTATAGCAGTTATTGTGGTAATATTATTGCTGACAGATTCGTGGTACAATAGTGTTAATTGATAATAACAACCAATACTAAGGTGTAACTAGTCAACACCTTTTGTCTTAAACCAGAAACAAAGTTGTATTAGTATACGACTGTTTCTTCCACTAATTGGGATTTAAGACACACCTTATATTAATCAATTGGTAACCACTACTGTTATACACCTCTCTGGTGTTTGTTAGTGTTTGGCAACATGTTGATACACATTTGATATTAATCAATAGTCTCATAGTCATCATTATGTTGAATACGGTCCACTATATTCATAAATATCACAGTAGGTTTATTGTGCCATTAGTCCTCCTAAAATAAACACTTTAAACCAGAGAGGCACAAGGTTGTCAGAATAATAAAGTAATGACCAATGTAGTCCTTTTCTACCTTAGTGACTCCAAATAGACACTAACATTTGATCAGTGCGGAACAAGATGAGTGAGTGAATAAGGATTTTAGCTACATCATTAGTGAGAAAAGAGTGTATCCCAGTGATATTTATGAGGTGGAGATGGCAGGACTTAGTGAATATAGAGAATGAAGGAGAGGGCATAGTCAAAGATGACCCCTAGGCAGCGGGTTCAGTGTGTTCATGACATTGTGGTGTTGACAGTGAGGGAGAGTTTGGGTGTAGGGGTGGCAGTGGAAGGGGGAAAGAGTATTAGTTCTGTTTTAGACATGTTAAGCTTCAGGTAACGGTGGGACATCCAGGATGAGATTGCAAAGAGACTGTTGGTGACAAGGGACGAGAGAGGGGGGGGGGGAGGGGATGGAGATGTACATTTTGGTATCATCGCCGTAGAGATGATACTGAAAGCCAAAATATTGCATTGGTTCATCAAGAGAAGAGGTGTAGAGTGAGAAGAGCAGAGAGCTAAGCACAGAGCCAGTGGAACTCCAACAGAAAAATGGAGTAAAAAGGAGACACCAGAGAAGGAAACACTGAAGGAGCGGCTGAATAGTTAGGACGTCAACCAGGAGACGGCTGTGTCAAAAAGGCCAATACAGTGCAGAGGGCAGGTGAAAAGGGTGTCACGGACAGCAGAGAGATCCTGGAGAATTAGTACAGCGCAGTGACCCTTAGACTTAGTTGTGAGTAGGTCGTCGGCCACTTTTGTTGTGCTGACTCAGTGGAGTGTAGAGGACAGAAACCAGATTGCAAGAAGTCAAGCAGGGAGTTGAAGAGAAAGTGAGTCAGGTGGTTGTATACAAGTCGCTCAAGTAGCTTGGAGGCAAAGGGGAGAAGAGAGATAGGACAGTAGTTTGGGAGAGATTAAGGTTGAGTCCAGAGAGGGTTTCTTTAGAATGGGCGTGATGAGTGCATGTTTAAAGGAAGATGGAAATGTGCCAGAGATAAGAGAGAGGTTAAAAACATGACTTGGGGGTAGGGCTTACTGTGCCAGAGAGGGAGCGAAGGAGATGTAATGTAATAGGAATAAGGGGTCAAGTTGTAGGGTGAGATGATGAGAGGAGCAGAGAGACCTTGTCCTCAGTCAGAGGGCAAAATAAGCTGCAATGTGAGGTAGTTGGTGCGTGTGGAGCCTCACCTGAAGAGATGTCATGTCTGATGGACTCAAATTTATACAATAATACTTTGCTGTTGTCTGCTTCTCAGGGGATTTCTGTAGTCTCATTCTGTGGCCATACTGTACAATGCTGTCTTTTAGTTCATCACCAACTATCATCCCATATAGGATGTGGGATATGTGTACTGTATAATATCATCTGTGATGAAAGGGAGTATGCAATAAAATAATGTTACATTCATTATTATAGAAAAACAAAAAGAAAGATTCCTGCGCTCCTACCAATTAGGCTAAAATACAATAATATTCTCATGAAAAGGGTATTTTGTTAAACCCTTTGGCCAAAGCATTTGTAAGCCTCCATGCCACGTCAAGGCATACCCGTTTAATGCAGGTACCTACACTATATATATATATATATGTAATAGTTGTCCCATGGACTGGTGAAAAAAAGTGTAAAAGCCCTGAAGGGGTTAAATAAAGCATGAGCTTATGTAGGTAGGGCAATTAAAATCTGGCTAAAGCCAGTATCATTTCCAAAAAAGGTGTTCGAGAGATGATCACCAGACAAGATTCCCAGTTAAATTGCACTCAGCCTATTGTTTATTTTTCCTTATAATTAAACAGTAGGTGTCTTAAGGTTATTTATATTTCATAAACCCCAAGGAGATGAGTACATAGGGAAATACTAACATTTAAAATCATTTTATTAAACTCATCTATCAAAAATAACCCCAAATAAACTATACTATATTAAAATTCTTGCTTCTCTTTTTTACACAGTATGTGCTAATTGTTACACCAGTGATAATTATATCATAGTCGTTTGGTTATCACACAGTCTCCAGACGCTAGTATATGCAGAAGTGAAGCACCTTAATCCTAGGTTTATCACTCTCAGTTGTACAGAGTATCGGTCGCACAAAGTATCAATCTATGAAATGGAATACTTTTCTCAATAGTGGATGGTTACTATTGTAACACTGCTAAGTTGCAAACACAGCAATAGTCAGAACACAGTTATTCCTTTACAGAAGGTATCAGTGTATATAGTGTATTGTGTAGGACTGTGAACTCACTAGGTAGGCTGCCCCTAGGGTCAATGCAGCCTTACAAAAAATTATTTTTGCTGTCTTAGCTATGTAACCAGTATCCATGAACAGGATAAAATGCAAATGCGGCTCTGATTTTACACGGGTTAAACAAGGGGTTAATACCTTATAAGCACATATACGATATTAACACCAGATGTTATGTTTGCATATGGTATCGTGTAGGACTGTGAGCTAGCTGGGTAGGCTGCCCTAAAGGTCAATACAGCCCTACTAAGAATGATATATATTTAATTCTCACTACTTATGTCTTAGCTATATGTGCTTATTCACCTTAGACAGAGTATAGTACAAATGTGGTTCTGATCTCACATGGATAAAGCAAAGGGTAAATGCCTTATCAACACATCTATGCATACAATAATAGCACCATGTGTTTTAACCCAGGTCAGGTACTGCATATGAGTCAGTAATTGCACTTCAAAATACACTGTAATTATAAACCACTTCAGTTACCCTTTCATACTGGGTAAAGTACCCGTGTATACATCACTTAGTGCTGGGTTAGAGTATAGCTTAGTGGCCTTATCACACTGTAATTGGATATACAACCGTGTTAACTCCGCGTCTCTGCATCCAGCGTCTAGTGGCTGTTAAGCATGCTGTGTGAAGCAAGTTCCTCCGTGACGGCTGACGTCATCAGTGTTCGCGTCGCCTCACTGCCCGACAGCTGTTTCATGCCGTGGACCGGCACTTCTTCTATTCAGCCGCTCCTTCTTCTATTGCTGTGTTTGCAACTTAGCAGTGTTACAATAGTGACCATCCACTATTGAGAAAAGTATTCCATTTCATAGATTGATACTTTGTGCGACCGATACTCTGTACAACTGAGAGTGATAAACCTAGGATTAAGGTGCTTCACTTCTGCATATACTAGCGTCTGGAGACTGTGTGATAACCAAACGACTATGATATAATTATCACTGGTGTAACAATTAGCACATACTGTGTAAAAAAGAGAAGCAAGAATTTTAATATAGTATAGTTTATTTGGGGTTATTTTTGATAGATGAGTTTAATAAAATGATTTTAAATGTTAGTATTTCCCTATGTACTCATCTCCTTGGGGTTTATGAAATATAAATAACCTTAAGACACCTACTGTTTAATTATAAGGAAAAATAAACAATAGGCTGAGTGCAATTTAACTGGGAATCTTTTCTGGTGATCATCTCTCGAACACCTTTTTTGGAAATATATCGGTTTCTTCCCATTGCACTGCCACTACAACTATTTAATGATGGATATTAAGGTTGAGCAGGATTGACCCCCTTTCCTACTTAAAATAAAGCCAGTATCATACTTACCAATACTATGGAGGTAAACTGGATGCACAAATTTCCAGGTGTGAATATAATAAAATTTACACATATATATCTCTCTGTCAGCCTTACACATTCACCTACCATTCAATAGAGGGTGATGTCCAGACTGACAAAAATTCACTAAAGAGGCATGTATCAAGTTAAAAATAAATAAACCCAATGGTCCCCGATTATCTCATCATTTACACATCTAACACTAGGATTGATGTAAAGCTTTTACACTTCCTCATACGAAAATATTACCCTCACCAACAACTGCAGACAATAATTTATTTACATTGTAAATTAATGCAATGATGGGTGTTAACCTCAACAATCTCGGCACCAGTGAAAATTCTAATTTAAAAAGAATTGTATCGATGGGTGTTAGCCTCCGAAACCTGGTGTGGCTGATGAGGCTTCACAAGGCTTATTTTACCCTTTACATTAACCCTTAAGTAGCTCATGTCACCAGCTAGCCATAGTTGATCCATAGCCATGGCTCTTCCAGCCCTCCTACTCAAATTACCAACCCACACCACCTACTGTATAGACCAAAGCTACACAAATAATAATCCACCACACATCTGCAAAACATAGAGACCGATTAACTTTTTATTTCAGTTTTCAGATGACAATAAGTGTAACAGAATACAGATAACAGAATTACATATACAGGCGGTTTTCGCTTATTCGCTGGAATCTGTACCGCAAAACGCAGTCGGATAGCAGACCGTGTCAATCCACGGCGGTAAACCCTATTGATTATCATGGAATGACAGTTGGTGACAGTTGGAAAGGGATTGCTGAGGGGGCTGGGGTGGCAGTTTGTTATGATATGGCGAGGCTGCTGCAGAACACTCTGCAAGGGCCTGACTGATCCATGGAGTTAGGAGACTGGTGGATTTTGCTGGCCAGTACAAAGTACAGTGACACCTCAGGGAGCACTGCAACAGCTAAGAGGAGAAATATCAGGATTCAACAGCCAGAGGAAAGAAGGAGATCCCCCTGCATTGGAATACAGATCCGTCATCGGTCGCGGTCGCCAGCACTATAAGCGCAGCCTATGAAGCAGCAGCTGCATCTGTTAGAATCCAGAGCTCCAAAGAAAGGTTATTGTACAAATACACTGTCTGATCAGCAGGGTATGTGAACTAATATGCAGTGACTGTAAAATATATAAAGAGGCGCAGCGTTAGTGATTTGTTTTAGTAGGATTGCAGAAATACTGTGTGGTTATGTGGTAGCGCTGTGTATGTATCCCTGTTCAAAATGATAGATAAAGTAATATATAGTTTGTTATAATTCCTTACAGTTTTGATGTGTCTAATTACTCCTGCTTCCCACTCTGTGTACCACCCACTATAAGAGTTAAAACCCAAGTTACAGAACTCAGGCCCCCACCTAAGTGACAGGTTCTATAGTCTCAGGTAAAGTAAAGACGGGTTACATTGGAGGCGCTGTTGAGATTTTAACCATAAGGGGGACACAAGCGCAGGGATATCTACTGATGTTGTCCATTAAAAAACGTGACAGTGGCCAATTTGTGTAGTGCACAAGGTTTTTCTGTCACCATGAGGGCCACCATTTTAATTGATTGGTGCTCCAGGACGGGATTAGACCATGATAAGGCCTTTTTAGTAACAGGAATCCATGGCACTGTGGATGATGTAGCTATTAATGGGGTGCTTGAAACAGTGCAAGTGTGGGGGATAATCCGGATAAAAGAAAAAGTGTTACATTATGATGATTTAAAAAAAATTATATTCTGTGTATGCTCTGAAGTTATTGACCTACAGACTGTACCCACAAGTGTACCCGGGGTAGATGCTACAACTGTGTGGACTATTATTACTCTATATAGTCCCACTGTTGCAGTTCATGACCTGCCCCCTAACCGACTGGTAGATAGAGTAAAGTAATTATTACTGACGGAACGGAAGACTCTAGACGAACTTGTGAGTGAGATGGGTGCAGCCACCGCAAAACCCTTGAAAGTAATTTCTGACCCTTCCTCTGAGGCCCTATTATAAGCGGTGGGACAAGTACTAGACAGTCATGAAACCCATCAGTGAGAATAGCCCCTAGCAACGATTAAGGACATTCACTGGGGTGAAACCTATCCCTGTAGGGGAGGATGGTTTTGAAAATTGGATGGACACTGGTACCCAAATGGTGCGTGACTGGCCGTGTTCTGATGGGGAGAAGCGAAAAAGGATTGCAGAGAGTCTCAGAGGCCCAGCATTAGACGCCATTAAGGCATTACGTGTGTGATCCTCAGAGGCGACAGTAACCAATTATCTGGATGTACTGGAAAGTGCATATGGGACCATGGAGAGTGCTGATGATCTGTACTATAAGTTTAGGAATGCTCTATAACAGGATGGGGAAAAGTTCTGAGTACTTACATAGAATAGAGAAGCTACTATACCACGTGGTATTAAGGGGAAGAATTGAAGCTGGTCAGGCCGACAAAGATAAGCTAGAACAAGTCGATTGGGGTGCTTTATTGGACGATTTAACCATGATACGACTACGGATTAGAGAAAGGAAAAAGGATCCTCCCACATTTGAACAGCTTATCCAGGAAGTGCATGTGGAAGAGGACAAAAAAAGAGACCAGAGCGGCACTTAGAACTACAACTACCCAAAGCAGGGTAGCTGTCGCCAGTGCAGGAGGCTGTGAGGAGAACGGTGCTAACAACGCAGAGCTTAGAAAACTAATTCAAGAGCTAACGGCGCAAATGAACACATTGATGATGGCTGTGGAACCCAAAAAGAAGGCCTCAGCGGGTACTCTTCTGGATACGCCCCGGATCTGTGACCGGGACCGGTTCCCTAGAAATCGAGGTTTCCAGTATGGGGAATATAGAAATCGGGCTGCGTACTGCAAGGCACAAAAGGCAAGAGAAGCCTTCAAGAAGCAGGGAAACGACAGAGGGACCTGGTAATGGAGCATGCCAGGCCCCATGTGAAGAGAAGCTCCATGACTAACACACCCACGAGCATCTGCGGGTACCTCAATCTGCCAATTCAGATTCATGGCCTTCTGCCCAAGTGATGGCGTCTATTAAAGGAAAACCATGCAAGGTTCTTCTGGATAGTCGATCGCAAGTGTCTATAATCTTCAAATCATGGTACAACCAATATCTGCGAAAAAGAGAGAGATCCAACGCTCCACGGATTTTGCAAAATGTTCAAATTTTATTGCGCCATACACAACGACCGTTTCGACCTTAGTAGGTCTTTTTCAAGTGAAAATGCCCTTTCACTTGAAAAAGACCTACTAAGGTCGAAACGGTCGTTGTGTATGGCGCAATAAAATTTGAACATTTTGCAAAATCCGTGGAGCGCTGGATCTCTCTTTTTCACAGTCTTAGTGGATGTTTGACAGGTATCCTTGAACCAGCAGCACCGGTAATACTTTCTTGTTTATTATTTAAGGTGTGCAGCATTTTACTGCTTATACAACCGATATCTGCGACACCTGTCACTGCAGCCGCTGAATGGACTTGTTGTGTGGGGCCTCAGTGAAGCTAGCTAAACGTACTTGGGCTATGTGGTCGTGAAGTTGGAATTTCCCAAGGAAATTGCTGAGATAGCCAGACCCCTTGAAGTAGTGGCACTAATATGTCCTGAAGCCCATGAAGGAGGAGAAGCCGGAGCCATAATGGGAACAAATGCGAACATCTTCAGCAGACTAGCGAAGTGTTGCCAGACTGTTGGAGGAGATGATTATGATCTGACATTCACCCTATGTGTTTGAAGACCTACCGACGAGCCGAGAATGAAGCCACTAACAAGTCTTATGACCCCATAGAAGAAGTCCGTTGGGCCGGTATTCGGTCAAAAAAAGTGCCTCCCCACCATGTATGTCGAATTGAAGTGAAGGTGACCCTCCATCAAGAAGTAAAAGGTTCCACCGTAATTATAGAAGACCCTGCCCCCAGACAATTTCCTGGGGGACTATTAGTAAAGGCCGGAGTGCTGTCCATACAGAAAGGAAAAACAGATACTATAGGAGCGGAAGTGAGAAATGAGACTTCCCATGATGTATGGATATGAAGAGGCACTGTGATAGCTCACCTGTACAGTGCTGAAGTGATGGGCCCAGCCGGGACGAAGAAGACTGATGCCAGACATGTTCAATTTTGGAAACAGTCCTATTCCAGAACACTGGAAGAAATGGCTACAAGAAAAAATGGCTAGTAGGCCAGAGGTTTTCTCCACTCAAGAATGGGATGTAGGAAAAGCCCATGGAGTGGAACACCAGATTCGTCTTCATGATGCTCGCCCTTTTAGAGAAAGGTCATGAAGATTGGCCCCGGCTGATGTGGAGGATGTGAGGAGAAACCTCCAGGAACTAATGAGAGCTGGCATAAATTCGGAATCCACAAGCCCGTAGGCATCACCAATATTGGTAGCCCGGAAAAAAAGGGAGCTTTGAGGATTTGTATTGACTATCGCACATTGAACAAAAGGACCACCCAGATCAGTACACAATGCCACATATAGAAGATGCATTGGATTGCCTCACTGGGAGCAAAAGGTTTTCAGTTTTGGATCTTTGCAGTGGATATTATCAGATCCCAATGAGCCAACACGACAAAGAGAAGACTACCTGTATATGCCCGTTGCGGTTCTACCAATTTGAGCGGATGCCTCAGGGAGTGTCAGAGGCCCCAGCTGCGTTCCAAAGGCTAATGGAACGAGTAGTGGGAGATATGAACCTACTTGAAGTGCTGGTATACCTGGACGATATAATAGTATTTGGGAAAACCCTGGAGGAACACAATGCCCGGTTGATGAAGGTGTTAGATCGATTAAGTGACAGTGGACTAAAATTATCAGTGGAATAGTGTCAGTTCTGTCGGATGTCTGTCACATACATAGGGCACATCATATCTGAGACCTGCGGGTATTACAGACGATTCGTGAACAACTTCTCAGCTGTAGTCCAACCCTTGACACAGCTGACAAAGGGTTACCCGCCACCAAAAGGGCGTAGAATGGCTGCGGGGGCTGCCAGTCAAGATTATTTCAAAGTGAATGAACCATTTGGGAATAGATGGACTCCTAAGTGTGAAGAGGCTTTTAAAGCCTGCCTGATGAAGACACCAGTACTAGCATTTACAGATCCACAAAAGCCTTATGTGCTGCATGTAGACGCCGGTTTGGATGGACTGCGGGCAGTGCTGTACCAAGAGCACCAAGATGGACTGAGACTAGTATCGGTTGTGAGCCAGGGGTTGATGCAGTCCGAGAAAAACTACCCAGTACACAAACTGGAGTTTTGGCATTGAAATGGGCGGTAGTGGACAAACTACATGACTATCTATATGGAGCAGCATTTGCAGTGCACACAGACAACAATCCCCATACATATATTCTAACATCAGCTAAACTGGATGCCACTTGTCACAGGTGGTTGGCATCATTGGCCACTTACAATTTCAGTCTAAAGTACAGACCTGGGAAACAAAATATTGATGCGGACGCATTGTCATGAATTCACTGGGACGCTCAAGCCCAGGATTGACTTTGGAAAAACATTACCGCCGCAGGAGTGCACGCAATGTGCAAGCAAGTAGAAATGCCGAGACAAATTACCACAGAGAATCCAAATAGAGTGGCTGATGATCTGGGGATCTCTCCCACTGCCGTTCCTTTAGTGTACTCTCACCCCGCAGAGCTGACCATGGAGGGATTACCCCAACTAAACCGACATGATCTATCCCGATCGCAGCAGGCAGACCCAGGACTGAGAGAAGTGTGGTCAGTTCTGCAGGACCGGAAGTCACCTCGGGCAGTCATCAGGGAGCACCCTGAGAGTCGACTCATTGTGAGGCAATGGGATAACCTGGTGCTTAAGAATGGAGTAATGTTCAGAGTTGCTAAGAAAACGCAGCCCCTGGTGACAAATCAAGGAATTACTGCGTATCTGTGGGATAAAAAAAATCTAGAAGCACGTCTTACTACCCACAAGGAGATCCGCAACCAGAGTGATTCAATATGACCCTATTAAATATGATGGGTACCCTAAATAATCAAGGAAAGGAAAGATGGAGTCCGCATATACACCACTTAGTCCATGCTTATAACTGTAGTTTCAAAAATAGAGATACGGTTGTGTTAAAAACCAATCTCTAGCAAGAAGCACATTAGTGGTGCACACCTAGGCTTGTTTAAAACTTAACTTTTAATATAACTATAATTAATATAAGTTTACTCGTGCAAATAAAGTTGTCATTTAATTATTGTGTGTACTGTATTTGTATTTTTTTAATACTCAATATATCAGGAGGGTGCTGTTGTGAACTCTGCCATTGGAGAATATACCTAATCTTAAATTGTAATTGTCATGTGATGTAATTTATATATAAAGAACACACGACAACAGATACAGTATGTCTTGCTGCGGAATAGTGAAAAATATTGCTGGTTGTATATTGCCACAGAAATTGTCAAAACTATAGCCCTGATTTGCAGTTAAGTAGAGTTGGTTAATGGCCAGTAGCACAGCATAACAAATAACACACCATAGATTGTGAATTGTTGTGAATACACAGATTAAATCAGCTGTTGCTAATGTTGATACACACGTGTAAGGTTAAAAACTGTTTCTGCCAGCTCTGTTCTTTTCAGGGACTGAACAGGTTAAAATAAATATGTGTCAAGCTTTGTTCTCTCAGAGACCAAATGGTAAAAGTATTCTAGCTGTGGACCAGCTGTCCCAGGATATCTATTACATAAGAAATAAGATTATAAGAAACAAGACCACTAGTCTTGTTTCTGACCCCATTAGTAGTTATTGACCTTTGATCCCTATTTCTACTAATTTAGGCCAGATGGTATATGTCATTTTAGATGTATGATCTATACATGGGAACTGAATTTGTAACAGATGTATGAAATTGACACACGATGTATTGTCCTTGCCTTTTGTATAAATATTCCTCTGTTAGCATATTAAAACAGAAGTGATAACTCAACAACCTTGTGTGCATTGAACCTTTGCTTCTCCGAGCTCGACCATCATATCTGAGACCAGAAGCATATAGCAGCTGCGTGATGAATCTCCCCGGGTCGAGTAGAAGAAGTTGCCTGCTCTAAGGTCTTGTCAGGTAGACTGGACCTAACAAATGGTGTCAGAAAAAGTGGGATTTGCACAGAAAAAAGGTGAGAAAAACTTATTTTATTGTTTCTCACCGTGTCTCTGCGAATCTAAAGAACCTAAATTTTATAGGGCAGAAGAATCAAGGGTTTAAGTCCCTTATTTATATAACAAAGGGTTGGAGTCCCAATTGTTTAATTGAGAATCGAGGGTTTGAGTCCCCGATTTATATAACAAAGGGTTGGAGTCCCTATTGTTTAATTGAAACGGGCTGTACTGATATGGTGTCTCAGATATGATGGTAATTTAGGATAAGCTAATAATTGTTTAGGTTAAGATGATATTAAGAATGATAAGACTAACCTTATTGTATGCTTGTTAAGATAAAATTCCTTTATAAGTTGTTTATGGGATTATAGGTATACTGTATGAAGAAATGTACTGTAGGATGAGTTAAAATAACCCTTATGGATGAATGCAGTGTGGCATAGGTGCCTCAATTAACTCTCAAGCACAGCAACAAGCTGGGAAGATAAAAGATTTTTTTGTCTGTCTCCCTCTCAAGTTGCCTGCATGTATAAGCCGCTCTAGCCCCCACCTTTTTTTCCTCTCCAGTGATTTGTTACACAGGAAAGGCACAGGAATGTTGTAGACAGATAGAGAAGAAAAAGAAAAAAAAGAGAGAGACAAGAATTAGAAAGTTGAAATAATAAGAATTTTGTTTTATAGGACAAGTTACAGAGATGGTTTTCTTTTTGTTGAAATGTTGTTAGCAAGTCAGCAGAGCTCTTAGGAGAGAGAAAGACAGAAAAATATAATTGTTCCAATTTAATTTTAAGACATGCAAACCCAAATTATTTGTGCCACATTAACCAAGTATGAGTGTATATTAAGTTGAATTAATAATATTTTCCCGTCTGAATTGAAAAGTGGAAAACAAGAGTATAACAGGTATAGGTTTCTTTTTCCATTAGAATGTTTTTATTACATTTTCAAGCATGAATATGATAAAAAGGTTGATTGTATGTAATCCCTGTGTGTGTGCTTGTAAGAATCTGAGTGAATTCTATCCATATAAAAGTGTTATTTGCATTGAATAACAAGAAAAACGGTTTATTGTATATATACAAAATTACTATTCAGGGCAAGTGCTTCTAAAATAAGAATATAATTAAATGCTCATGTTGAAATTTAATTTTTAAAAGGTGTACACCCCCACTATAATATAAACTAATTTACACTGGGCAGGGGAAAGTTTTGGGTATCTGTGGAGAAAAAGAATAAAGAAAGGATTAATTATTTTTGTAAACAGTTCTGTCACTGGAATAATAAGGATGTTTATCGTACTGGCCAGGCGATTTATTTCCTTAAACAGAATTACAATTCTTTTCCTCTAAATCTCCACAGATAAAATCAGGTGAATATGTTATATAGAAATAACAGGCGAAATATATTCTAGACACAAAGCTAACTAGAAGCTCAGCATTTTAAAATTAGTTTTAAAAGTTAATTATGATATGAAAAAAAAAGGATATCTTTATAAATTTAGTCTGCAGGATCAAATTGTTTTGTTTTCCTATTTATTAGAATAGGTGAGAAAATATGTGTCTGTTATTTTTGTAAAAACTGGTTGAATGTGTGAAAGAAGCGTAAAATTCTGTTTGTTTTGTGTCTGCACTCTGTGCTCTTTTTGTGTATAACCAGTAACTAAAACTGTCTAAAGTATATATTAAGCCTATAATTTTCTGTTTAACAAAGATCCAGTTTTAATTTTTGAATACCAGTAACATTATCGGGCTCTGTGACGAGCTGCATATTTCAAGCTGTCCTAAATTGTATTGCAGTAACCAGTAATTAACCTTTTTTTTGTTACAAGGTTTTGGCAGGAAGCCCAGAAGTTATTTGAGCTTGTTATATGGCTTGAAATGGAAACAGTTGTACATTGATTAATATAGAGTTCAAATGAACAGAGGACAGTAACCTAGAATGAGCACTCTAAACACCTGGTGGGTGGGTAATGAAGTGGTTAAAACTTAAATCTTTAATATCCGTGTAAAATGATGGGAATTAAAACAGATATTAAATGCTCAGAACCTATAGTATGAGCACAATGTAATGTTCTTGATCACTGATTAACTGCATAGAATCACTAAACTACTGTAGTGGCTTGCAGTGTGAACAGTGAAGTGGATAAAGTAACCACGAGTCCAATGTAATCAGCACAAAATACTCTAGTGCTGATGTACGTATAAGTGTGCAGACCCTGAAATAGCAGTAAAGCAATGGACAAGGAAAACTGACCCTAGCGAGGTCTGCCAGTATACTAGAGGGTTCTATGTGGAATTATTTTTCTGCAAAGTTGATCAAATATTTAATATTTTATCATTTTTTAACCATCTTTTTCTCTCAAATGTGTCCCACCTTTAAATCTGTGTCTATGAGTTTTTTATGCTACAGGTTGTTCTTTCAGCAAACCAGATGTTATTTTGTGTTCTAAAAGTTTCTGTCAGAAGACTATACAGTAGCAGATTATATTTATATTCAGTAGGTTTTTTTTCTGAGATTTTTTAATGTACATTTTATACCCAAAGGTTTCAGGTTAGTTTTGCTATACGTCAAGCAATTCCATTAAGGTTATGTTTTAAATGCTGTTATCCTTTATGTGATATTGTTCACATGTAATAAAAGTGAACAAAAGGAGGGTGTTATTGCTATTATTATTGCTGGCTGCCCCTGAAACCGAATGGCAAGGGCTGAGATTGTCAGCTCTTGGGTCTAATATTGTACCTTACTGTGTTGCCTATAATTTTTCCCTTTGATACTGTCCCCCATAGGGGTATAAGCTAGGAATTGTGTATGTGGGATTAACTGTGTAAAACCAGTGGGCTAGTTAATGCATTCTCTATGTATTCCCTTTGCCTCATGGGACTGCAGCTGTCTGTGCGAGTTTATAAGTGGATTGCCTTGTATGGGTGGCCCCTTATGAGAAATAGCTGCAGAGCAGTCTCCTGGCACATGATAGAAAATGAAGGGGATATTTTGGCCTGTCAGCAAGGTATTCTTAGCTGGTGTCTTAGAGAAGAGAAGGTTTTAGAACCCCACATGATAGGTACAAATGGTGGAGTGCAAGCTCTTGTGTCTACATGTTGGTTGTATGTGTTTTAAACCTGCAATGCATTGTGTTTGTCCTGTGA
This sequence comes from Ascaphus truei, assembly GCF_040206685.1. Classification (NCBI taxonomy): domain Eukaryota; kingdom Metazoa; phylum Chordata; class Amphibia; order Anura; family Ascaphidae; genus Ascaphus; species Ascaphus truei. The sequence goes on from NC_134487.1 coordinate 190,544,334, forward strand.
TTTAAACCCAGGTTGGTGAATTAGCATGTGAATAAGCATTCCAATGCCCCAGCTCAGATATGGAGTGCTTGAAAGTGAACTGACCCTGTTATTTCCTATGTCATGTTCCATTAGCCCTTGAACTGTGAAATTTCTTGTGTGTCAGTTTTAGGGGGATATTTGGGTGGAAATATAATTATTTTGCAGGAGTTGGGGGGTCCAAAGTGCTGGTAGTCACATAATTTTCCCCAGCAAGCAGGCATGATTTGACAGTGCGCAGGGTGAATTACACTAGGGCTTCCCTGTGTCCCCCAAACTCCTTGATTTTGAGCCCAAATCCCCCCAAGTTATTTCCCATATAAGTATAAGGTCCCCCAAAGTATATTCTCTGTTTTTTGTGTTTCTGTGTGTTTCCGAGGTCCTATCCGAATAAACCGCAATGTATTTTTCTGCCTGTTTTGCTTTGTGATCGATCCCTTAAATATAAAGGTGTATTTGGCCTGGCCTACCGTGACAATCAGAAAGAGTTTTTCTCATGGGAAAACCAATGGTCACCCCAGGTACATTTTAGATTTAATGTTGTATGATTATGCTCTAAACAGACGATTTTAATCAGCGTCTATTGTGTGAAACTAATGCAATTGTTTGAGTGTCTCATGTCCAGGTGCAGTCCTTCTAATTAGATGAAGATAAAGGTGACGCAAAAGCGCTTTTCATCTAAAGTGGAGAGCCCTATTCCAGATTCAACCCGTCAGAGTATTTTTCCTGGATCCATGTTACATAAGTGCACCCACAGTCGCTTCAAAATTAAACCTCAATACAGAAGGGAAGGCCTAAAGACACAGTTATTTTCAGTTGGTGTTTTGGGTCACAATAAAACCCGGCACTAACCAAAGAAGGAGAAAAGTTCGTACCAGAAATCCGGACCTCAATATATGAACTTTGAACTTTCTAATAACCCTTTTTTACAGGTTTTATTATTTTAATTACAATGTTTATGCTGTTAGGTTTATATAAGTGGTGTTCACATTAAGATGATAGGGTAGTAACAGGAATATTTTGTTTAATAATATGTCTTTTGTTTTATTGTCCTGTGTATAGCATATATGTACACCTTTTTGTTATATAATGGAATCCTGGTAAACAAAGCCCACATCTTATGTGCAATGTAACCCAATGTACTATCCATACCCAATAAGTTGCACCCCAGGAACACGAGAGTTATATTTAACCCCTTGGAAAAAGACAAGATGCTATAAGATATTTGTAGAACTATATATATATATAAAAGAAACTGGTTACGAAGGGAGTAGAAATACGACTTTGCCCTAGGGAAGTTATTGACTCTGTGATAGAAGGATAGATAAAGTATTATCCTGCAACTAGACCAGGTTATGTTACTTGGGAAAAGTGATTTTAGTGTTTAAAGGTAGAGATGAGGGTTGGGATTTGTTGGGGCTTGGTGGTTAGATTATTTCACTGGGAGCGAAGCTAGTGGATGTTTTTGTATGTATGTTTGTCCTACTCATTACTCTCTGTGTTATGAACAGCAAAACTTTGGTCCAGAAGTGTGTTGCAACCCCCCCCACCGATGCTATGTCTCTTTTTGGTGATGAAAATGTCAGCAGTCCCCCAGAAGAAGAGACCAAAAAAAAGAAATCAACTGGGCCGATACAATGGCCAGATAGGAATCAAGTTATGCACTATGGGACTATTTTTTTGGTCCAGCAGGACTATGATATGGTTAACCGTTCTTTAAAAAGACTGTCTCTAAAGGATACGGGGGGGCTGAGAAGATTGGATATGAGGAAGGTGGGAAGGGTGTGTGTCAACCACAAGGAAAGGATCACAAGTCAGCCATTTTGACTATGGCATCCATTTTGTCTGTTCCGATATTCTGAGTAAATGTAGTATGTAAGATGTATGTGTTGGGCAGTCGCTCCTAGGAAATATTAACCCACACCAACCCCCACTTATGCTCAGAAATAGAATTTAAATAATGTTCCCCCTACCTAAGCAAAGGATACGAAATTGAAAGGCATTAATTATTAAAAGTAGCTCAGTTAAGAGAGTTGCGGGAGGTCTAATACCTTTTTAGGAATGTATGATTTGTATGCAAAAGGGGATTTCTTGGTAGTCAATATAGATGCCGTTTTTAACGATACTAAAGACGCTATTTTAAGACTCAGTAGCAAATAGCAACAAATTAGAGCAACAGTATTGCAAAATTGTATGGCACTAGATTATCTGTTGGCAGCACAAGGAGGGGTTTGTAAGTTAGTAGGTAAAGAATGTTGTCTTTATATTGATGACCAATCAAAAAATATACATCATGACATGGACACTCTACCAGAAATTCAATCTAGAATGCGAGAGGAACCAAAAGGGTTCGATTGGACATTTGGTCTTGGAAATTGGCTAGGTGCGTTGGGAATGAAAATTCTTTATGGAATCATGACAATCGCAAGTTTATTACTTTGTGTGTATATGTTAATTCAGATGGCTAAAAGTGTAATCAGCTCTATTTTTGCCAAAAGAAAGCTGCTTCTGCTTCTAGCTCTACAGTTATGTATATGTTTCCCACAATGAGAGCGAGAAATACCAATAGTCTTGGTACTCGTCAACCACCCATATGTTCATCTCTGATTATCAAACGAGGTACCTAAAAGAGATAGGTTTCTGCATCCCCATGGTCTCTTAGAGGTTTCTCCCTTGGAGTTTTTCCTCTCCTGAGTGGTGTGTAGAAGAATAAATGGGACTGGTCGATTGGATTGTTCTTACAGAACAAAAGGAGGGTTGTAAGGTTAAAAACTGTTTCTGCCAGCTCTGTTCTTTTCAGGGACTGAACAGGTTAAAATAAATATGTGTCAAGCTTTGTTCTCTCAGAGACCAAATGGTAAAAGTATTCTAGCTGTGGACCAGCTGTCCCAGGATATCTATTACATAAGAAATAAGATTATAAGAAACAAGACCACTAGTCTTGTTTCTGACCCCATTAGTAGTTATTGACCTTTGATCCCTATTTCTACTAATTTAGGCCAGATGGTATATGTCATTTTAGATGTATGATCTATACATGGGAACTGAATTTGTAATAGATGTATGAAATTGACACACGATGTATTGTCCTTGCCTTTTGTATAAATATTCCTCTGTTAGCATATTAAAACAGAAGTGATAACTCAACAACCTTGTGTGCATTGAATCTTTGCTTCTCCGAGCTCGACCATCATATCTGAGACCAGAAGCATATAGCAGCTGCGTGATGAATCTCCCCGGGTCGAGTAGAAGAAGTTGCCTGCTCTAAGGTCTGGTCAGGTAGACTGGACCTAACAACACGTGTCTAATTGGTATCTGACAACCTGACTAAATATAAAAGCCATGGCTGTCATAGCACAGTTCTAACATCACTGTATAATTGTACTCTTAGGCTATTTGAAATACAATGACACTTGGTAGTTGTAGGTACAGTTTGCAGTGCACTATAATAGAGTGTAAAACACAAAACAATGAGTGGTGAGTGGTATGCTGGATTAATTCTGTGCAGCTGACCCCCTTAAACTGCAACTATTGGCATATAACAACACAGAGCTAGCTATATATTGAATGACCTACAGGTTAAATAGGAGTATACTTGTGTATGGTGACTAATCACCCAAATGGAACGACATACTGTCAGATATTCAACAATGTTACTATGTTGCAGGTGAATTGCACTACACAACTCTACTCAACCTTATATTAATATCCAAATGTAACACATAAGAGTAATAATGCACACGGCGGTGCGTTTAGCCAGCCTGATACAACCTTGCGCAAGCCTCGCAATACAAAGTACAGCACTCCTCCTGAGTTGACGTCACTGCGTCTTACGCCCTACGCATTTCCCTCCCAAACTGAGCTTCGTCAGGGGCGGACCTGTCTATCGAGTGAGGCCTGAAAAGGGAAATTGGCACACAAAGAATCTACATAGAAACCACCTCCTACCAATAGGTCATTTTAGTGCACTGTCCTGAGAGAGAAAACATTCCAAGAGGACACCATAGGCCCAGGAGAAGTGATCGATTAAACAATGGACAGGGTTCTGGTACAAATCCAGTTAGCCAGGGTAGGCAAGATAGTGATGAGGAGCCCAAACAAGAAGAGGGGTACCCCGGGGAAGGAATGTTAGGGCACTAACCCTCAACCGGGTCCACAAATGCAATCAGTAGGGTCTCAGGATTTAGAAAAAAATGTTATTCTTGAACTGGATTCCAGAGCAGAGGAATTTACCCCCATATGTCCTGATGAATCCGTGAAACATGAGTGTGAGCCTTCCCCTAGTGCAGGGCCTGCAATGTCCGAGTCACCGGTACCATACGAGTCCCCTAAGGTGGAAAGGGAAGTAGACGTCATACTTCCGGCATTAGCCTCACGTCCTAAGAGGGAGAGACTAGACCTCCCATGAGACTGACCTATGACTTACCGGGAGTTTCGACTGAGGTCCCTATGGTTAGTTCTGTTCGATGGTTAGTACCCATGACTCTGGAAATAGGAGATGTTGGGGAATGTAGAACATTCTGGGGTAACAAGAATGCTATCTGTCAAAACTGTTTGAGTGTCGCATCTACTGTACCTATGATGTTATGTACCTAGAGAGGAGTTAATTGTTAGATTAGATAAATGTATTGTTGGTTTATCCTGGTTGATGGGGACATCAACATTTCAGCAGGGGGAGGTTGTCTGTTATCAGCACAGGACATGGCCCCTTTAAGAATTACATTCCACTGGACCATGTGACTGTGCTTAGTCATTGGAATGACAGTTGGTGACAGTTGGAAAAGGACTCCATAATTTATTATAATTCCTTACAGTTTTGTTGTGTCTAATTATGCCTGCTTCCTACTTTGTGCACCACCCACTATAAGAGTTAAACCCCAAGTTACAGGACTCAGGCCCCCACCTCAGTGGCAGGTTCTATAGTCTGAGATAAAGTAAAGAGGTGTTACATTTATGTTTGGTGAAAACCAAAACTGCGTTAGAATAGAAGAACTTCATTCCAACCGTCAAGCATGGTGGTGGGAGTGTGATGGCTTGTGGCTCCTGTGCTACCTGAGGACCTAGATGGCTTGCCATCATTGACACAACCATGAATTCTGCATTGTATCAGAACAATCTAGAGGAGAATGTCAGGCCATCCATCCATGAGCTGAATCTCAAACGAAAGTGGTCATGCAGCAAGACAATGATCCTAAACATACAAGCAGATCTACAAAGAATGACTGCAGAAGAAGAAATTTAGCGTTTTAGAATGGCCTAGTCAAAGTCCAGACCTAAACCCCATCGAAATGTTGTGACAGGACCTAAAGTGAGCTGTCCATGCAATGAAGCCCTCAAATATCACTGAGTTTCTGTAACGCTTGTGCTCACCACGAACAAAGCGGGACCCAGGTACTGTTGTGGGAGAGTATAGAACACGCCACCCACAGCAGCAGAGGCATGTCTGGAGAGTGGATAGTCAAGGTTAGCCGGGTCAGGGTTGGAGATAGTAGAATGGTCTTGATACTTGCCGAGATCAGAGGTAGGAGCCAGGAGAGTAGTTGGTTGCCGGGGGCCGTGGTCAAGGGGTTGGAGCCAGTAGGATAGTCATTGTTCGTGTGCCATGGTCATGGATGTAGAGATACGGAAGGTCAGAGGCAAGCCGGGGTCGATATCCAGAGAAGGGTCCAACGTCTAGCCGGGTTGGTACACAGGAGATCAAACACAGAGGCAGGCAAGGCAAGGCAAGACAACAGGAACATGGACGTGGGAAAAGCAAGGCTACAATGAACAATGCTCAGTCGAAGGAGTGAGAGAGCTGAGCATATATGTTTGTGTGTGTCCAATGAGACAGGGGGGTGGAGTGGAGTAGCGGCCTCTGCGGAGGCAGGGATAGGCTGTGAGGTGCAGGAGACAGGTGAGCAAGATAATGAGTCTTGACACGTAGCTGGGGAGTGGTGCACGCGCGTCACTTGTGCGCGCCACGTAGGGCGGCCGTGCATCACAAGCGGGGGGCGGATCCAAGCTCCGTAGGAACCTTGAAAACACTCCGTGGGTGCTCGCGATCTGTAAGGTGCGCTGGAGGCTGGGAAGCGGCAGATAAGGAGGATGCACGCCGCGGAGGACGCGCTCCCTTATTCCCCGCAGCAAGGTGCGCAGGAGACTGGGAATTAGCAGGTAAGGAGCACGCCACGGGGGACGTGCTCCCGATTCCTTACAGTTTCAAAATTTCTCAAAACCGATGTGAGAGACTGACCAGCAGTTACAGGAAGTTATTGCTGCTCAAGGGCGTGCCACCAGGTACTGAATCTAAAGGTTCACATACTTCTTCACACATGGATATTGAATATTTAATCACGTGTGGATAAATAAATGTTACAAAAGTAAGTTTTTGTTTGATCAGGCTATCTATCTATTATTAGGACTTAGATTAAGATCTAATAACATTTTAGGTTTAAAAAATGTGAAAATCCTTAGTGGTTCACAAACGACTTCTCACCACTGTAGCCCCCTTGTTAGGGACTACTAGTAATAATAATAATAATGTTTGTTCTTGTATAGCGCTGCTAGTTTTACATAGCGCTTTACAGAGACATTTTGCAGACATAGTCCCTGCCCTGTGGAGCTTACAATCTATGTTTTTTGGTGCCTGAGGCACAAGGAGATAAAGTGTCTTGCCCAAGGTCACAAGGAGCCGACACTGGGAATTGAACCAGGTTCCTCTGCTTCAAACTCAGTGCCAGCCAGTCTTAACTCACTGAGCCGCTCCTTCTCTAGTAGTTAAGCGGTTAAGGCCCCCCGGGCCCTACATCCCTCCCCATTATGTGATGGAGGAGGGGAGTGAGGAGTGGGAGAGATGATGATGAGGGGGATTGATGATGATGATGGGGAGGGGGAGAGATGATGAGGGATGATGAGGAGGAGGGATGGGGGAGAGATAGAGAATCAGGGAGAGGATGGGGGGAGGGAGAAAAAATTGTAGTCAGTATTAATATTAATGGGGCCCTGAGATTTTTTTGGCCAGGGGGCCCGCGAATGTCTAGCTACACCACTGCTTAGGCTTATCAACTCTATATAGTTGGTATGGAAATCCTTTTAGTAAGTGTGGGATGAGGCTCATTTAAATATACTTTGCATAGTGTGACGGTGCTCGTCTCAAATCAGGAAGCGGACTTGTAGGGCTGAGGTATGGATGCAAATAAATCGACCACAGCCCAGGGACAGAGTCATGTGAGTATCTGTAGTCGGTATGGAAGCTGGGGTCAGTGCAGGCTGCAGTGGTGCAGAGTCCAAGGTACAGCAAAAGGTCAGGGCAGGGACAGTGGTGCAAGGTCCAGTCAACAGGCAAAAGGTCAGGGCAGGCAGAAAGCAGCAAGGTTGGGGTCACGGTCCGGGGTCAGCAACAGTAACAGGCGACAGCATAGACCGACAGGAGCTGCAAAAACACAGAACTTTGCTCGGCGACGCCCACCAGGAAGTGCAGCCTTATATAGCAGGCTGCCAGTAACCAAAATGGCCAAATTGAACAAAAAGGGCAGGCAGCCTGGAAAACACGAACTGGCAGCAAAACCCGGCACAGATTGAGCAGAATCCTTACACATAGCCATTAGCGCATCTCACAGCCAGGTACCTCAAGTGTGCGCTCCTTCAGCGCTGTCTTGTCTTCCTAATGTATTTAGAGGGACGTTTGGACTGTTCCCAAATTCTAACATGTGCATATCTACGTCTAGCCTGCAAGGATCCAGCACCCTGCAAAGGTATGAGACACTGAGCACAGCCATGTACTGTAAATAGTGTATCATGATGTAAACTCTTTAAGAGCCGAGCAGGGAGTGTTACATAACATTAACAGACAGAGAAACAAATACAAAAAGTAAACAATAAAACTGCACTATAAAAAAGTCAATACAAAGTCCATATCAAAGAACTTCAAGGTATTCATAATAGACATTGAAATAAACATCCAACTGAACTTAAATTACTGTAAATACTGTAAATCAACAGCATATCCTTGTTTTGAGCACATTCATTCCTTAACCATACCATACCTTATCCAGTCTAGTTCATCTATGTTGTGTACCCCCCTCCCCCCTAAATGTTTACTAGAAGGTTGGCGTGTATCGGGCCCCACCCCGTGTTTTCATGGCATCATAACGTCATGGAGAGTATATTAGGGAAGAAGAATATAGGAGGGTAGGTTCTGGGGGAACAAGAGGAGAGGAGCCTCTGGGAAAGTAGATAGGCATGTTCATAAAGTAATAGTAGAGACCAGGCCATGTTGTAGATAGGGACAGTGTCCGTGTTAGTTAGGATCCCAGAAGAAGACTAAGGCCACGGCCCCAGTGCGCGCGTGGCGCATGTGACGGGGTGCTTAGCGGCGCTCGTTCCCTGCATCAGAGCGATCTGATTGACTCCAGGCAACTCGCGATGGGGTGGAGTGGCGAGGGTGTGGCCATAATGTCACACTTCTGGTTTGCCCTCATTGGCTAAACCGCCGCTGTGACGTGGCCAACGCTCGGCTGCCGCGCCAAAAGACAAAAATCTTGTCTTTTGGCAAAGGCGGTCACACATCGCGCTTTGTGTACCCGCACACATGCCGACTGGGGCCTGCCCCGTAGAGGACTGTACTTTGTGTGCGGCGCACACACGGTTGCGCGCACAGCCGCGGCCACATGGGACGAAGCCTAAGGGAGTCCAACATAAGTCAAAAAGTATGAAAATGGCATGTCACAGAGGGCCTCAGTTTTGAGGGCACCTGGGTGCCCGCGGAGCGACTCTAACCGTGTATCTGGAATAACATTCCTCAAAGGCTGCATGGAAGTGGAAGTTGCCATACAGGCCAAAGGTATTGGAGTCATTTGTACAGGACCTGCTAGGATTCCCAATGGACCAAGTATTACCAGGATAATAAAGAGGGATATCCTGAACCGAAAAGAGTCTCAAAACAGTTAAAAAAACAAAATATATACCTACCAATAGAGAAACAGTACAATGTTGTCATAAGTGTGGTGTGCGGTCCCCACGCCTGAATTCCAGCACCCTGAGACAAGGTAACCCATGCGGAGTAGTACAACAATGTAAACTACTCAAGAGTCGGGCAGAGACAGTTACAGTTGTTAATTGGGGATTGAACTCTCTTGTTTTAGAATCAGTCTCACATCATGAAACATCTGCACTGCTGAGCAGTACAACTCAGCAAACATTTTCTCAGGTGCATTATAGCTTTCCTCCTCGGTTTTTAGCCCAGATTATTACCCTCCAAGGGGGTAATTAGGGAGTAGTTACAGGATGCATAGATTATAATGAGATGTAACATATTCTGTGTGTACAATAGGAGGTGTTAGGAAGGAGTTACATGGTGCACAGATTATACCGGGCGCAGCAGTATAGGGGTCGCAGTGTGGACAAGCGGAAGTGAGCGGCAGGGGAGGCAGCTCCAGCAGAGGAGGGAGCAGGAGGTAGCTTGATGTCTGCGGCAGAGGGGGGAGCGTGATGACGACACCAGAGAGTGGTGAGGTCTGCCCCAGTGGTCCGAGACAGAAGTCAATAATGACTTTGGTGTCTGTGTGGTGGGAGAGGGTTAACCAGGCCAATAATAAAGGTATTATGCCCGGCTGGTTAACCCTAATCCCTGTTGGGACTGAAGGGGTTAAACTGTATTGTCCCCATAATATCATGTTTTCCCCTACACTATCTTTATTGTCCCCTGTTTTGCCGCTAAGAATCTAGCTGCAGTTAACTGAATGAATGAAAATGTGCTAATTGTATTTGTGACACAAGGGGGAGCTTACAGCGCTGAAATAAGCGCTAAGTGAAGAAGCGTGCCGGTGAATAAGTGGCTGCTTTGAAGATGGGTATCACTTCCTAAGCTATAGACCTCTAAACCGCAAAGTCAATTGGATCAGCGGTCTAGCTGAAGTGCCGTCTTGTCAAAATGTATCCAGCGGTCTTATTATCCACTTAAGCTGAATTGTTGGCGTGTGTCTGCGGTTACCGATCAAAAGCCAGCATGGATATATTGTATGGTGGCTTGTAACCCAGACCAATTATAGGTCAAACCGCAAACCACATCACAAATCCCATTCAATTAAGTGGATAACTTGCGCTAGGAAAGAGCTAGCACTCTAATTTTTGGAGTGCAGTTACACATGTACCATGAACATGCATATGAATTTTCTATTTGTTACACATGCAGAACATACATTTATAAACATACTGTATTTCAATGGTGTTTTAAATGCAAAGGCAGGAAACCCTTTGTGCCGGTCAGGCAATGAATCCATTAACATGCCCATATATTATGGATGAATGAGCTGAGGGATTTTTCATCTCTGGATTTCAAAGGGCCCCCTGCTAAGGTGGTGCCACAGTGTCTAAGAGAAGTCTGGAGTTGAAAAGCCTCAGAGATCCTAGGTGTTAGGGTGGCCGGGATATTGTTAAGTACCAGATACCGGTGTGAAGTATGGGCACTTCACACTTGGTAGCCAAAACCCAGACTTGCTGTTGTCAGGTAAGAGGTTGGGCTCGGTATGCTAAGTAGCTCAGGTGTGAGGTTAGCACATGCTCTGTGCAAACCGGGAAGCAACTTCTGCCCCTCTTTGTAAGCTACTGGCAAGTTTGGGGCAGGTGGGGAAAATTATTCCCATGAGAGGATTGGGTGTATATGTTAGGTATAGGACCCTTAACCTTATAAAAATGCCTGCAACCCAGTCCCAGTCAGATTCATCTCAGATTTTACCAAGAAACGTCCAAGGTTTAGCGTCAGCGGTTCCGGAGTGTGAGGGGTTAACTACAGCATAACGAAAAATTGCACCCCTCTTCCAGAATTCGTTTGAGCTGAGGATTCCCAAACAAATCCTGTAAGGACTATACGAAATAATTCCTTTTGGCGGAGATATAGGGCTGGCAAGTTGCGCCCCTAGCCAAGGATTGTCGCAGGACTCAAACAGCACATCCACTTGCATGTGTGCAGGGGTGCCCAGACTTTGATTCGTTCTGTGGACATTTGATTTAGTTTCCCCATCCCAGTATGTGTTTTATTGACTGTAATTGTGAATATTGTGCGTTTGTCTTAAAAGGAAATAAATTACAATTTATTTTGCCCATCTTGTGTGCTCAATCCAGAATCCCGGTATTAATGTGTTGTTAAGACCTTGTCTACCGTGACAGCCTGCACCAGGATGGATTCCCCCTGCCCCACAAGTAGGGACATGGGAGGGGGGAGAGACTTGGTAAGGGAGAGGAGTGATAGACTCGGGGAGGGAGGGGAGAGAGACCAGGGGAGAAAAAAAAAAAAAAAAAGAGAAAGAGAAAGAGAGAGAGAGAGAGAGAAAAAAAAATGTGGGGAGAGAGGTAGAACATAGAAAAGATTCACAACTCCAGTTGAAAATTACAGGATTATGTTGCCTTTGTTCTTTACATTTTGGGGGGGGGGGGGGCACAGTTGGTGGAACTTGCCCCAGGTGCAAAAATACCTAGTTGTATCATATTCTGCGTGCACAGTGGGAGGAGTTACATGACACACATATTATTTTTTTTTTTTTATAACTTGTATTTTATTGAAATATTTTTTTGCGTAAGAAATACAATAAAACATACATTACATAGTTACTTTGTGCATCGTAGTAAAATAAATACAATCTTTGAAACATTGTGCTGTATATAAAGTGGGGGTTCCACGACTTTTCGTGCCCTACTGAGCCGTGGAAAATGGGGTTGAACCGGGGTTGAGGGGGGAAAAGAGGAAAAAAAAAAAAAAAAAAAAAAAGGGGGGGGGGAGGTGGGGAAGGGGGAGGAGGGTTAGGAAATGGCAGGGGGGATAGGGAAGGGAGGTAACTGAATACTAGATGTTGGTATCACCGGGTCACGAGAGATACTCCAGTTGTCAGTCGTAGAATGAGTAAGCTGGCGCCTGAGCGTTGAAGTATATAAGATAAAACGGGATCTTTGAGATCGCTCACTCCTACAGGAGAACGCATCTACCATTATCAATGCCAAATTGTGTTACGCTCAACCCCGGGGATGTCTGTCTGTGCTAACCATGGCAGCCAGACGTTTAGATAATTGTCACCAGTGTCGTTAACCAGACTCGTTAACTTTTCCATCTGGCAGATAAACCATAATCGATTCCGAATCTTTGGGATGTTTGGTATGTCGGGGCGTTTCCATAGTGCTGCGATCTCACACCTCGTTGCAATTGCAAAATGAGAAATTAATTTATTTTGGGATTTTGTTAGATCTTTTAGAGGTCTGTTCAGGAGGAACAGCCAAGGATCTGGGGGAATAGTGAGGTCAAAAATCCTCTGTATCCAATTTCTAATCTTGTCCCATATTTGGGCTATTCGTGGGCAAGACCACAGCATATGTAACAAGTCGGCCGTTCCTCCGCACTGCTTGGGGCATAGGGGGAGGAACCTGGCACGAACTTAGATAATTTGAGTGGGGTGAGGTACCACCTCATGAGTACTTTATATGCGTTCTCCTTTAGTGTGGTGCAAATAGAGCTTTTGGCTGTGGCTAAAAATATGGTGTTCCAATCGTCCTCTTCTAGAATCTCTCCTAGGTCCGTCTCCCATTGGTTTCTAAAAGCAGGGGTGTGTTGGTGTGATGCTGAGAGATCGACTACTTCTTTATATATCGTTGATATAAGTCCCTTACTGTCGGTTTCTGCCCGACAGAGCTTTTCGAATTTAGTCAGGGGGGGGTATGGGGCCAATTTGTTGTAGAATGCTCTTATCTGGAGATATTTAAAGAATTCTGAGTGGGGGATATTTTGTTCTGATCTGATGTGTTCGAATGTTTTAATTTTAAGATCAAAACCCTCTAGGTCCTTGATCCTATTGTATCCTTTTGATCTCCATACTGAACAATTACTGCCTATTAGACCAGGTGCGAACCTCGGATTATTCCATATGGGGGACATTAGGGAGTTAACTGATGTAAGAGAGTTCTTAATTTTGGAAGCTTCCCAGATCGACAACGAGTTAGTCATTGAGGTGAGCGGCAGATCTATGTGTTTTCTTGAGTTTTTAGGTAGCCAAATTAAACTGCTAAGGTCCAATGGGGAACTAGCAGCACCTTCCAACTCCACCCATCTTTTCAATTTAGGGTCGGAGTGCCATTGTATAATATGACTTAATTGAGCCGCTTTATAATACGATAACAGGCATGGTACCGCCAAGCCTCCCGCTAACACAGATCTTTTCATATTTATTTTATTGACTCTCGGTTTTTTCCCCTTCCAGATGAATTTAGATATTTCAGACTGAAGTGAGAGTATATCCTTCAGTCTGAGTGGCACTGGTAGGGTTTGGAAGAGGTATAGGATACGGGGTAGTAGGTTCATTTTGATGCTATGTATCCTACCTATCCATGAAATTTGCTTGGAGGCCCATCTGGAGAGGTCTTTTTTTAAGGAACGAATTAGGTTGGGATAATTTGCGGAATAGATATTTTTAGCGTTTTTTGTAATTTGAATACCTAGGTATTTTATGGATTTCTTTTGCCAATTAAACTGGAAGTTGAGCTTTAACAATTTCTCTGTGTGACTAGGGAGATTAATGTTTAGAGCTTCTGATTTGGATTGGTTGATTTTGAATCCAGAGACTTTGGAGAATCTGTCAAGTAGGTCAAATAGGTTTGGGAGGGAAGTGAGGGGCTTTGAAATTATTAATAAGATATCATCTGCGTACAGGGCCGCCTTATGAGTTTGTGAATATACGTTTAACCCTGAGATATCTGGGTTGTCTCGGATGTGCGCTGCCAGAGGTTCAATACATAGGGCAAACAGGAGAGGGGATAAAGGGCACCCCTGTCTCGTGCCGCTCTGAATCTGGAATGGGAGAGAGGGGAAACCCTGATGTATAACCTTGGCTGTTGGGCCTGAGTATAGAGACATAATTGCTCTGCTCACCTGATCCCCGAATCCAAATGCTGCGAGCGTTTCCTTAAGATATGGCCAGTCAATCCTATCAAAGGCTTTTTCTGCATCCAGACTTAATAGCATACTTTGGGTGTTATTTTTATTTGCCAATTCTAGCAGATCAATAAATCGTCGGGTATTATCCGCTGCCTGCCTTCCTTTTATGAAGCCGACTTGATCTGGGTGTATTAGTCTGGGTAGGATTGTACTCAATCTGTTGGCCAGGAGTTTAGCGAATAAGTTGATAATTATAATAATATTTGATAATTATTGATTAATGATATAGGTCTATAACTTGTACAATGCAGCGGATCTTTCCCAGGCTTATGTATGAGAGATATAGACGCCCGCAGCATATCTCCGGGGATTGGGGCTCCCGCTAAGATAGCGTTGAACATGTGGAGCAGCCTTGGGGCAAGTAATTCTGAGAATTTCTTATAGTAGAGCCCTGAAAAGCCATCCGGACCTGGTGCCTTTGAAGATTTGAGTTCTTTGATAGCCTGTGACACTTCTTCCAATGTGAAGTCAGTACACAGCTTGTTGCTTTCGCTCTCTGTTAATCTCTCTAGTTTTGAGCTGGCTAAGAAATCTCTTAGAGCCTTGCTCGTTTTGCTGTTATGTGCCACTTTCTTCCCATCATATAAGGAGCCATAGAAAGAGCCAAATTCTTCTACTATCTTTTGGGGGTTGGATGTGTGGATGTCAGATTTTAAGCGTAAAGCTTGGATATTAAACTTAGATTGTCTATCTTTTAGCGCACGGGCTAGCATCGTATCCGGCCTGTTAGCTTTTTCATAAAACTTCCTTTTTGACCAGCTTAGTGATTTGTCGGCCCTGGAAGTTAATAACATGTTTAGTTCAATTTTGGTATCTTTTAATGTCTGAAGTGTTTGTTTGTTTGGGTGAGACTTGTGAGATACTAGTAGAGAGTGGAGTTTGTCTTGGAGAATAATAATTTTAGCGTCTCTCTCCCGTTTTCTTTTAGCGGTGATGCTGATTGACACACATATTATAATGGAATGTAGCAAACTCTGCATCTCCGTTACTTTTGTAAAAAAAATTCTGCCAGACTTCCGGATATGGCGGGAAAAGTCAAGAAAGAAAAAAGTCGTATAGTGTGGAGCTCCGCTGACTCCCAGATTAAAAAAACCCAGCTCTATCTGCCAGCATCGGTTAACACAGATACCCAGCAAGCTCAAACTCCCACACCCACCACAAAGTTAATACTGCACCGACACACTTTATTCGAGCAAATACCCAGTATGTACCTGGCAGATACCTGGAATGCGCCGCTCCTCACCTCTGACAAGCCCCGTTGCGTTTGCCTTCCCAGCCTGGGTTCATGCCTGGCTGACGGGCGGCTGATCTGTTAAATGATAATGATTAGGATTTAATAGGCTGCAATGCTTCGCGTGTCTACCAGATGGCATAAATTCATGAATTTTAATGCAGTATATATATATTTACTGTGCAGTATTGCAGCCAGCGGGAATAAAATGCTTCAATCCCTGCCTGGAAAATAACCCAATGCACTCGGGCAGAAAACAGTCACAAACCTCAATACACCCGGGTATACCCGAATTCGTGGGACTAGCCGAGCTCGAATAAAGTGTGTCGCCAGTGTATATATTTATGTCAACCAGAGAGGTACTGAGCGTGGCAATTGTATATAACAAGAGACAGGGGGTGCCCAATGCTGCATCCAATTGACAAAACATATAAAGTAAAATACTTCAATAATAATAATTGGTTATTTAGTTAACCCTTTGGCCAAAGGCGTCATAAGCCTGCATACCAACGTCAAGGTATAACCAAAATAATGCAGGTTCTACACTACACTGTAAACCCTTCCTTTTACCTCTGTGAGAGGGGATAAAACCATAATGGGTCTTGTTCCTGCAGCAAGTGAAATGACCTTCCAAGTTAAAAGGGTGAAGGAGGAGGAGTGAGCTCTGGGGGAGGTGCCACAGCCTCCAATTGACTGCTAGCAGTCAGACATAGGTTAACACAGATACCCAGCAAGCTCAAACTCCCACACCCACCACAAAGTGAATATATATTTATGTCAACCAGAGAGCTACTGAGCGTGGCAATTGTATATAACAAGAGACAGGGGGTGCCCAATTCTGCATCCAATTGACAAAACATATAAAGTAAAATACTTCAATAATAATAATTGGTTATTTAGTTAACCCTTTGGCCAAAGGCGTCATAAGCCTGCATACCAACGTCAAGGTATAACCAAAATAATGCAGGTTCTACACTACACTGTGAACCCTTCCTTTTACCTCTGTGAGAGGGGATAAAACCATAATGGGTCTTGTTCCTGCAGCAAGTGAAATGACCTTCCAAGTTAAAAGGGTGAAGGAGGAGGAGTGAGCTCTGGGGGAGGTGCCACAGCCTCCAATTGACTGCTAGCAGTCAGACATAGGTTAACACAGATACCCAGCAAGCTCAAACTCCCACACCCACCACAAAGTGAATATATATTTATGTCAACCAGAGAGCTACTGAGCGTGGCAATTGTATATAACAAGAGACAGGGGGTGCCCAATTCTGCATCCAATTGACAAAACATATAAAGTAAAATACTTCAATAATAATAATTGGTTATTTAGTTAACCCTTTGGCCAAAGGCGTCATAAGCCTGCATACCAACGTCAAGGTATAACCAAAATAATGCAGGTCTTACACTACACTGTGAACTCTTCCTTTTACCTCTGTGAGAGGGGAAAAAACCATAATGGGTCTTGTTCCTGCAGCAAGTGAAATGACCTTCCAAGTTAAAAGGGTGAAGGAGGAGGAGTGAGCTCTGGGGGAGGTGCCACAGCCTCCAATTGACTGCTAGCAGTCAGACATTGGTTAACACAGATACCCAGCAAGCTCAAACTCCCACACCCACCCACCCTTCCACTATCTGCCAGCATCGGTGGAAAATTAGAATCGAACTCACCTAGAAACCCTCCTTGACCCAATCAGCACCCGGTCTATGGAGAAATATCTCTCCAAACTAAATTTCATGGCGCCGAAGCAACAGAGACAGGAGAAAGCAGACAGGAGGAGGGAAAGTTGCAAGATGGTGGACGATCACCATGAGGCAGGTATGACTGTCAATATTAGTCAGAATTGACCACACTTGTTCCAGATATAATTATCTTTCAAGTTCCCAAGCATAATATATTTACAGTACATACACATTTAATCTCATTAGTAATACAAAATTGGGAAACAAAAATGGCGGAAGGGCAGTATTACATCTAAATATCTACATCCAAAATAATTAAAAATGGAACAGTGACAACTCTTGAAGGATAATATATCCATTTTAAATCTTTGATCATACATTTAAAGTTACTGATTATGCACATATTTAAATAAATCTTGACTCTCAGCTATTGAACATCCTAACTATTGTGATTCCGCCGTCACGTTGCGGGGTCTTGTGTCCAATTTTTAGGTAGGAAACTCTATATTTCTTTATTCAGAGTTTATTTACAGGAGTTAAATAACATAAAAACAGGCCCATCGTCCCTTTAAGGAAAAACAAATCAGAAAAATAAAGCCTACTCCTATCAGGAGACTGTCTAAACATCAGCTCCCTCTCTGATTGTCGCTGGCCAACTAAACTGGTTCCAAGCTTTAAATAACCCACCTGGTTAGCAACAATATCAACAGTCTTTAGGCACCCAAATATAAATGATTTAGTCCTTATCTGTTGTTGGGACTCGGTCCCACGAGAGTCTAGGAAATCTCTCTGCATCCAATGTCCTGTACAGGACAGCCCTGCTTCCAGAGCAGACTCATGTCCTTGCTTCTTCCAGGGTGTGCAACGCAGGCAGTCCCAGCAGGCTCTGCGACCAACGTTCAGCAAGCCATCGGGACTGTGCCACCGAGCTTCCTCCTGGCTGGGGAGAAGTCGCTCTTTCTCCCCTCTCTGGGGAAAGCAGTCTCTCAGTCCACACAGCTGCCTGCCTTCTTTATAAAACCCTTGTTCCTTCAGGAGTTCTCTGCTAATTAGCTATACCTGCAGTTAACCTCTCCAGGAGGAATTTAACCTCCTGCACGCTGGAACCCACACTAGCTGCACTACTCCAGCAGATAGAGACAGTGACTATCACACTATGTAGACAAAAGACAAGTTCCCATTACAACTTTTTTAGACAAGGGTAATGAACAATATTATAGTTGTCCATTCATACTGTACATCATTTCAGATCTTTAATTCTTACTATTCAATAACGCATGTCTTATGAACAAGTATGACTACACCTCTTTCCTCACTAGTAGTGAATAAATACAGTATTCTGGTCATATGGACCTGATATTAAATGGCTTAATTACGTATGTATCAAAGTTGTATAGAAAATGTGTCAAAATCCTGTAAAAAATATTAGATAGAAGACTCCACATTGAATACATAATGTATAAGACAGGCAAGGAGGAAAGAAAAGAGAGAAAGCATATGAGCATTAAGTGTAGTATAGACTGCACTGCACAACAACTACACGATATGCAAAAGTTGCCTGGGTGGGAGGTGCAATGGAAAGATGAGGGACCCTACTTCCCTCAAAACAGAAAGGGAGTTCCCAGCACTCAAATGGTAAAAATGTCAAGACCTTTACTGGAAAGTCAGATAAATAATATCTACACAACAGGGCTAGTACAGAAAACACAATACACATATAGCTTACAGTTTTAAACTAAGCAAAAATAGGACAACAATCAATAAACAAAATAATACTTATCCATAGAAACGATGATGTGGAGTACACACCACAGGGGAGCAGCAAAAAATACAAAATAAAGTGGAGACTACAAAAGCACATGGAGAAAGTAGTAGGAACAAAGGGCCAAAAGTGCCAAAAAGGTGAACAAAAGTGAGGAGAAAAAAGTTAAAGGGAAATAAGGGATGAACCCCATTAGGGATGAACCCCATCTTCCGGCCCATTCTCATAGAACGAGTGCCAGTGGTAGTTTCCTATACAGTAGCTCCTAAATATGGTTAGGATAAGCAAATGTTCCAGCACGATTCCACTACACAGCAAGCTCAAAACAGAAATTCCGGTACAAAGTCAGTTGAACGGAGAAAAAGAGGCGTCTTAGGACCAGGTACGCAACAAACTCAATGCTTGACCAGATGGTATCGTTCTCCCAAACTCCCATAAATAAATTTGTATAGCTCAATGAGAACCTGGTTCCCACAGCGGTCCCACATTTTTGTAAATAAAATCTTCTGTTGAATCATGGGATTGCCATGGGGACCAGGTTCACACCGAGCTATGCAATTTATTTATGGGAGTATTGTAGGACAATACCATCTGGACAAGCATTGAGTTTGGTGTGGACCTGGTCGCATGGCGAAGATATATAGATGACATTCTGTTCATTTGGAGGGGGAGTGGACAGTTTAGAGAGGTTTTTATTGGATATCAATTGTAACAATCTGAACCTGCAATTCACATCTACGTTTAGCCTCTTAGAGGTACACTTTCTGGATCTCACAATTTTATGTTGAGAATAATAAATTGAACAGATACATACTTCAAACCAGTAAATAGTAATAACTTCATTTTACAATCAAGCTGACACCATTTAAGATGTAAAGACACTATCACTTTTGCCAATACAGGAAACTTAAAATAAATTTGTAACGCTTGCGCGAGCCCACAAACAAAACCTGACCCCGGCACTGAGGTGGGAAGGACTGTGCCACACACCCACAGTAGCGGGGGCAAGCCCAGAAGGTGGTTTGCAGCGTTGCTGGGTCTGGGTATGTAGAAAGGGTTAATCCAATACTTGCCGTGGTCCGTGGGTTGGAGAGGTACACGTAGTTGGAGTCCGTAAGCCTGTGGTCTGGGGTTGGAGAGGTACTCGTAGTCGTTATCCGTAAGCCAGGGGTCGAAGAGCCAGAGAGAATCCAAATGTAAAGCCAGGTCGGTACACGAGAGGTTAACTGCAGAGAACAAGACAAGACTGAGCTGGACAAGACAGGCACACGCAAAGGCTACACAAGGTTATGTTCAGCAAAGTATGACAGGAAGAGGCAGTCCTTAATAGCAGACAGGAACCAGTAGGAGAGGGGGCGGAGCAGAGGCGGGGCCTTCCAGGGATGCCAAGGATAGGTTGCAGGAGACAAGGGCTCATAGCTAAACTTGCCACGCAGCTCGGGCTCGATGCGCGCCGTCATGCACGTGCACCGCGCACAGCGCAGGTGCGCGCGTTCGAGGAGGCGGAGCTATGCTCGGTGGCCGTGCGTAGAAGGAGCGGGTGCGCGCGCACGCTCTGTAACAGGAGCGGTGATGCGCGCATCAGCAGGGGGCGGATCTTCGGCAGCTGCCGCTGCAGTACTATAGGTAAGCGAGGAGGGAGCGCGCCGCAAGGGATGCGTTCCCCAATTCCTCACAGTACCACCCCCCCCTTGAGGATCGAACTCCAGACGATCCAAGTACGGCTTCTGCGGATACCTGGCGTGGAACCGTCTAAGTGAGTCGGGAGCGTGGATCTGGTCGAATGGTACCCAGGAACGCTCCTCCGGACCGAAGCCTTTCCAGTGCACTAGGAATAGTATCCTTTCCCTGGAATATCTGGAATCAATCATTGACTGGATCTCGAATTCCTCTTGACCTTGAACCAGTACAGGAGGAGGAGGGGGAGAGAGAACATCAGGGTACCTGGACCTCTGCTTGAAAGGTTTTAAGAGAGAGACATGAAATACTGATGGTATCTTCATAGATGGAGGCAAATCAAGGCGGTACGCTACAGGATTAATCTGTTCCAGTATCTTGAAGGGTCCCAGGAATCTGGGAGCCAATTTTAAGGTAGGAGTCTTTAATCTGATGTTTTTAGAAGAGAGCCATACCTTGTCTCCTGTCTTGAACCTGGGCGCCTCTAGACGATGTCGATCCGCCTGGATTTTTTTGTCTCTGAATGGATTCTTGAAGAGGTTCCCGGATCCTACTCCATGAGTCTTGAAGAGCGTTGACTCTAGCATCAGCGGCTGGAACTCCAGAAATGTTAGAAGATAAAGGAAGAGAATTGGGGTGATAGCCATAATTGATGAAAAAGGGCGACTCTTGGGTGGACTCATTTCTTAGAGAATTGTGTGCAAACTCAGCCTAGGGTAATAGATCAGCCCAATTGTCTTGAGTTTCAGAAATGAAACATCTAAGATACTGTTCCAGTGATTGGTTTACCCTTTCTGTCTGTCCATTCGTTTGCGGGTGGTACCCAGAAGAAAAAAGAAGCGAAATATTGAGTCTTTGAGAGAACGCCCGCCAAAATTTTGACACAAATTGTGATCCCCGGTCGGATACAATAGAAACGGGAACCCCATGTATACGAAAAATCTCCTTGATATAGACCTCAGCAAGAGTAGCAGAATTGGGAAGGCCCTTGAGGGGTATGAAATGGGCCTGTTTCAAAAAACGATCCACGATGACTATGATGGTACAGTATTCATACCATTTGAAATAGGTAGCCCCACTATGAAATCCATAGATAGGTGGGACCAGGGACGTTCTGGAATGGGAAGCGGACGTAGCAGACCAGCAGGCTTTTGTCGACCGGACTTATTCCGAGCACAGACTGAACAGGATGAAACGAATTCCTTAATGTTGCTCAACATCTCGGGCCACCAGAAGGTACGTCTGATTAAGTCGGTGGTTCTTCGGATCCCAGGGTGATCGGCATATTTGAAAGCATGACCCCACTCGAGAATCTTTCGCCGGAATTTGGTTGCCGCGTAAAGGCATCCCTCAGGAAGCTGCAGTCCTTCAGGCACCTGTGTCTGTGATTCCAGAATCTTGTCCAAGATGTCGAAAGAGTTGGCAGCAATGATGAGTTTAGAAGGGAGAATGGTTTCAGGAACTTCGTCTGACTTGTCCTCGGAAAGGAATTGACAAGACAATGCGTCAGCCTTTAAATTCTTAATACCAGGAATATAAGAAATTACATAATTGAACCTTGAAAAGAATAAGGCCCAGCGAGCTTGACGGGAACCAAGGCGTCAAGCGCCCTCAATAGACAATAAATTCTTGTGATCGGTGAGAATAAGAATAGGTTTTTCGGCACCTTCGAGCAGATGTCGCCATTCTTGAAGTGCCATCTTGATTGCTAAAAGTTCTCTATTACCAACGTCATAGTTGATCTCCGCAGGAGAAATTTTTTTGGAGAAATACCCGCATGGATGTAGGTGATCTTGGGGGGAACGTCTTTGAGAGAGCACAGCCCCTGCTGCAACGTCTGAGGCATCGACCAGCAATGTGATAGGAAGAGACGAGAGGAAGGATCAGCATCTTTCTTGGTCAGGGTGGTTATAGGAGCCACAAGAGTGGAGAATCCATGGATAAATTTACGATAATAATTGGCAGTGACAACTCTTGAAGGATAATATATCCATTTTAAATCTTTGATCATACATTTAAAGTTACTGATTATGCACATATTTAAATAAATCTTGACTCTCAGCTATTGAACATCCTAACTATTGTGATTCCGCCGTCACGTTGCGGGGTCTTGTGTCCAATTTTTAGGTAGGAAACTCTATATTTCTTTATTCAGAGTTTATTTACAGGAGTTAAATAACATAAAAACAGGCCCATCGTCCCTTTAAGGAAAAACAAATCAGAAAAATAAAGCCTACTCCTATCAGGAGACTGTCTAAACATCAGCTCCCTCTCTGATTGTCGCTGGCCAACTAAACTGGTTCCAAGCTTTAAATAACCCACCTGGTTAGCAACAATATCAACAGTCTTTAGGCACCCAAATATAAATGATTTAGTCCTTATCTGTTGTTGGGACTCGGTCCCACGAGAGTCTAGGAAATCTCTCTGCATCCAATGTCCTGTACAGGACAGCCCTGCTTCCACAGCAGACTCATGTCCTTGCTTCTTCCAGGGTGTGCAACGCAGGCAGTCCCAGCAGGCTCTGCGACCAACGTTCAGCAAGCCATCGGGACTGTGCCACCGAGCTTCCTCCTGGCTGGGGAGAAGTCGCTCTTTCTCCCCTCTCTGGGGAAAGCAGTCTCTCAGTCCACACAGCTGCCTGCCTTCTTTATAAAACCCTTGTTCCTTCAGGAGTTCTCTGCTAATTAGCTATACCTGCAGTTAACCTCTCAAGGAGGAATTTAACCTCCTGCATGCTGGAACCCACACTAGCTGCACTACTCCAGCAGATAGAGACAGTGACTATCACACTATGTAGACAAAAGACAAGTTCCCATTACAACTTTTTTAGACAAGGGTAATGAACAATATTATAGTTGTCCATTCATACTGTACATCATTTCAGATCTTTAATTCTTACTATTCAATAACGCATGTCTTATGAACAAGTATGACTACACCTCTTTCCTCACTAGTAGTGAATAAATACAGTATTCTGGTCATATGGACCTGATATTAAATGGCTTAATTACGTATGTATCAAAGTTGTATAGAAAATGTGTCAAAATCCTGTAAAAAATATTAGATAGAAGACTCCACATTGAATACATAATGTATAAGACAGGCAAGGAGGAAAGAAAAGAGAGAAAGCATATTAGCATTAAGTGTAGTATAGACTGCACTGCACAACAACTACACGATATGCAAAAGTTGCCTGGGTGGGAGGTGCAACGGAAAGATGAGGGGCCCTACTTCCCTCAAAACAGAAAGGGAGTTCCCAGCACTCAAATGGTAAAAATGTCAAGACCTTTACTGGAAAGTCAGATAAATAATATCTACACAACAGGGCTAGTACAGAAAACACAATACACATATAGCTTACAGTTTTAAACTAAGCAAAAATAGGACAACAATCAATAAACAAAATAATACTTATCCATAGAAACGATGATGTGGAGTACACACCACAGGGGAGCAGCAAAAAATACAAAATAAAGTGGAGACTACAAAAGCACATGGAGAAAGTAGTAGGAACAAAGGGCCAAAAGTGCCAAAAAGGTGAACAAAAGCGAGGAGAAAAAAGTTAAAGGGAAATAAGGGATGAACCCCATTAGGGATGAACCCCATCTTCCGGCCCATTCTCATAGAACGAGTGCCAGTGGTAGTTTCCTATACAGTAGCTCCTAAATATGGTTAGGATAAGCAAATGTTCCAGCACGATTCCACTACACAGCAAGCTCAAAACAGAAATTCCGGTACAAAGTCAGTTGAACGGAGAAAAAGAGGCGTCTTAGGACCAGGTACGCAACAAACTCAATGCTTGACCAGATGGTATCGTTCTCCCAAACTCCCATAAATAAATTTGTATAGCTCAATGAGAACCTGGTTCCCACAGCGGTCCCACATTTTTGTAAATAAAATCTTCTGTTGAATCATGGGATTGCCATGGGGACCAGGTTCACACCGAGCTATGCAATTTATTTATGGGAGTATTGTAGGACAATACCATCTGGACAAGCATTGAGTTTGGTGTGGACCTGGTCGCATGGCGAAGATATATAGATGACATTCTGTTCATTTGGAGGGGGAGTGGACAGTTTAGAGAGGTTTTTATTGGATATCAATTGTAACAATCTGAACCTGCAATTCACATCTACGTTTAGCCTCTTAGAGGTACACTTTCTGGATCTCACAATTTTATGTTGAGAATAATAAATTGAACAGATACATACTTCAAACCAGTAAATAGTAATAACTTCATTTTACAATCAAGCTGACACCATTTAAGATGTAAAGACACTATCACTTTTGCCAATACAGGAAACTTAAAATAAATTTGTAACGCTTGCGCGAGCCCACAAACAAAACCTGACCCCGGCACTGAGGTGGGAAGGACTGTGCCACACACCCACAGTAGCGGGGGCAAGCCCAGAAGGTGGTTTGCAGCGTTGCTGGGTCTGGGTATGTAGAAAGGGTTAATCCAATACTTGCCGTGGTCCGTGGGTTGGAGAGGTACACGTAGTTGGAGTCCGTAAGCCTGTGGTCTGGGGTTGGAGAGGTACTCGTAGTCGTTATCCGTAAGCCAGGGGTCGAAGAGCCAGAGAGAATCCAAATGTAAAGCCAGGTCGGTACACGAGAGGTTAACTGCAGAGAACAAGACAAGACTGAGCTGGACAAGACAGGCACACGCAAAGGCTACACAAGGTTATGTTCAGCAAAGTATGACAGGAAGAGGCAGTCCTTAATAGCAGACAGGAACCAGTAGGAGAGGGGGCGGAGCAGAGGCGGGGCCTTCCAGGGATGCCAAGGATAGGTTGCAGGAGACAAGGGCTCATAGCTAAACTTGCCACGCAGCTCGGGCTCGATGCGCGCCGTCATGCACGTGCACCGCGCACAGCGCAGGTGCGCGCGTTCGAGGAGGCGGAGCTATGCTCGGTGGCCGTGCGTAGAAGGAGCGGGTGCGCGCGCACGCTCTGTAACAGGAGCGGTGATGCGCGCATCAGCAGGGGGCGGATCTTCGGCAGCTGCCGCTGCAGTACTATAGGTAAGCGAGGAGGGAGCGCGCCGCAAGGGATGCGTTCCCCAATTCCTCACAGTACCACCCCCCCCTTGAGGATCGAACTCCAGACGATCCAAGTACGGCTTCTGCGGATACCTGGCGTGGAACCATCTAAGTGAGTCGGGAGCGTGGATCTGGTCGAATGGTACCCAGGAACGCTCCTCCGGACCGAAGCCTTTCCAGTGCACTAGGAATAGTATCCTTTCCCTGGAATATCTGGAATCAATAATTGACTGGATCTCGAATTCCTCTTGACCTTGAACCAGTACAGGAGGAGGAGGGGGAGAGAGAACATCAGGGTACCTGGACCTCTGCTTGAAAGGTTTTAAGAGAGAGACATGAAATACTGATGGTATCTTCATAGATGGAGGCAAATCAAGGCGGTACGCTACAGGATTAATCTGTTCCAGTATCTTGAAGGGTCCCAGGAATCTGGGAGCCAATTTTAAGGTAGGAGTCTTTAATCTGATGTTTTTAGAAGAGAGCCATACCTTGTCTCCTGTCTTGAACCTGGGCGCCTCTAGACGATGTCGATCCGCCTGGATTTTTTGTCTCTGAATGGATTCTTGAAGAGGTTTCCGGATCCTACTCCATGAGTCTTGAAGAGCGTTGACTCTAGCATCAGCGGCTGGAACTCCAGAAATGTTAGAAGATAAAGGAAGAGAATTGGGGTGATAGCCATAATTGATGAAAAAGGGCGACTCTTGGGTGGACTCATTTCTTAGAGAATTGTGTGCAAACTCAGCCTAGGGTAATAGATCAGCCCAATTGTCTTGAGTTTCAGAAATGAAACATCTAAGATACTGTTCCAGTGATTGGTTTACCCTTTCTGTCTGTCCATTCGTTTGCGGGTGGTACCCAGAAGAAAAAAGAAGCGAAATATTGAGTCTTTGAGAGAACGCCCGCCAAAATTTTGACACAAATTGTGATCCCCGGTCGGATACAATAGAAACGGGAACCCCATGTATACGAAAAATCTCCTTGATATAGACCTCAGCAAGAGTAGCAGAATTGGGAAGGCCCTTGAGGGGTATGAAATGGGCCTGTTTCAAAAAACGATCCACGATGACTATGATGGTACAGTATTCATACCATTTGAAATAGGTAGCCCCACTATGAAATCCATAGATAGGTGGGACCAGGGACGTTCTGGAATGGGAAGCGGACGTAGCAGACCAGCAGGCTTTTGTCGACCGGACTTATTCCGAGCACAGACTGAACAGGATGAAACGAATTCCTTAATGTTGCTCAACATCTCGGGCCACCAGAAGGTACGTCTGATTAAGTCGGTGGTTCTTCGGATCCCAGGGTGATCGGCATATTTGAAAGCATGACCCCACTCGAGAATCTTTCGCCGGAATTTGGTTGCCGCGTAAAGGCATCCCTCAGGAAGCTGCAGTCCTTCAGGCACCTGTGTCTGTGATTCCAGAATCTTGTCCAAGATGTCGAAAGAGTTGGCAGCAATGATGAGTTTAGAAGGGAGAATGGTTTCAGGAACTTCGTCTGACTTGTCCTCGGAAAGGAATTGACAAGACAATGCGTCAGCCTTTAAATTCTTAATACCAGGAATATAAGAAATTACATAATTGAACCTTGAAAAGAATAAGGCCCAGCGAGCTTGACGGGAACCAAGGCGTCAAGCGCCCTCAATAGACAATAAATTCTTGTGATCGGTGAGAATAAGAATAGGTTTTTCGGCACCTTCGAGCAGATGTCGCCATTCTTGAAGTGCCATCTTGATTGCTAAAAGTTCTCTATTACCAACGTCATAGTTGATCTCCGCAGGAGAAATTTTTTTGGAGAAATACCCGCATGGATGTAGGTGATCTTGGGGGGAACGTCTTTGAGAGAGCACAGCCCCTGCTGCAACGTCTGAGGCATCGACCAGCAATGTGATAGGAAGAGACGAGAGGAAGGATCAGCATCTTTCTTGGTCAGGGTGGTTATAGGAGCCACAAGAGTGGAGAATCCATGGATAAATTTACGATAATAATTGGCAGTGACAACTCTTGAAGGATAATAT
The DNA here is from genome assembly GCF_040206685.1 of Ascaphus truei. Taxonomy (NCBI): domain Eukaryota; kingdom Metazoa; phylum Chordata; class Amphibia; order Anura; family Ascaphidae; genus Ascaphus; species Ascaphus truei. The sequence continues at coordinate 190,571,717 of NC_134487.1, forward strand.
ATCCATTTTAAATCTTTGATCATACATTTAAAGTTACTGATTATGCACATATTTAAATAAATCTTGACTCTCAGCTATTGAACATCCTAACTATTGTGATTCCGCCGTCACGTTGCGGGGTCTTGTGTCCAATTTTTAGGTAGGAAACTCTATATTTCTTTATTCAGAGTTTATTTACAGGAGTTAAATAACATAAAAACAGGCCCATCGTCCCTTTAAGGAAAAACAAATCAGAAAAATAAAGCCTACTCCTATCAGGAGACTGTCTAAACATCAGCTCCCTCTCTGATTGTCGCTGGCCAACTAAACTGGTTCCAAGCTTTAAATAACCCACCTGGTTAGCAACAATATCAACAGTCTTTAGGCACCCAAATATAAATGATTTAGTCCTTATCTGTTGTTGGGACTCGGTCCCACGAGAGTCTAGGAAATCTCTCTGCATCCAATGTCCTGTACAGGACAGCCCTGCTTCCACAGCAGACTCATGTCCTTGCTTCTTCCAGGGTGTGCAACGCAGGCAGTCCCAGCAGGCTCTGCGACCAACGTTCAGCAAGCCATCGGGACTGTGCCACCGAGCTTCCTCCTGGCTGGGGAGAAGTCGCTCTTTCTCCCCTCTCTGGGGAAAGCAGTCTCTCAGTCCACACAGCTGCCTGCCTTCTTTATAAAACCCTTGTTCCTTCAGGAGTTCTCTGCTAATTAGCTATACCTGCAGTTAACCTCTCCAGGAGGAATTTAACCTCCTGCACGCTGGAACCCACACTAGCTGCACTACTCCAGCAGATAGAGACAGTGACTATCACACTATGTAGACAAAAGACAAGTTCCCATTACAACTTTTTTAGACAAGGGTAATGAACAATATTATAGTTGTCCATTCATACTGTACATCATTTCAGATCTTTAATTCTTACTATTCAATAACGCATGTCTTATGAACAAGTATGACTACACCTCTTTCCTCACTAGTAGTGAATAAATACAGTATTCTGGTCATATGGACCTGATATTAAATGGCTTAATTACGTATGTATCAAAGTTGTATAGAAAATGTGTCAAAATCCTGTAAAAAATATTAGATAGAAGACTCCACATTGAATACATAATGTATAAGACAGGCAAGGAGGAAAGAAAAGAGAGAAAGCATATTAGCATTAAGTGTAGTATAGACTGCACTGCACAACAACTACACGATATGCAAAAGTTGCCTGGGTGGGAGGTGCAACGGAAAGATGAGGGGCCCTACTTCCCTCAAAACAGAAAGGGAGTTCCCAGCACTCAAATGGTAAAAATGTCAAGACCTTTACTGGAAAGTCAGATAAATAATATCTACACAACAGGGCTAGTACAGAAAACACAATACACATATAGCTTACAGTTTTAAACTAAGCAAAAATAGGACAACAATCAATAAACAAAATAATACTTATCCATAGAAACGATGATGTGGAGTACACACCACAGGGGAGCAGCAAAAAATACAAAATAAAGTGGAGACTACAAAAGCACATGGAGAAAGTAGTAGGAACAAAGGGCCAAAAGTGCCAAAAAGGTGAACAAAAGTGAGGAGAAAAAAGTTAAAGGGAAATAAGGGATGAACCCCATTAGGGATGAACCCCATCTTCCGGCCCATTCTCATAGAACGAGTGCCAGTGGTAGTTTCCTATACAGTAGCTCCTAAATATGGTTAGGATAAGCAAATGTTCCAGCACGATTCCACTACACAGCAAGCTCAAAACAGAAATTCCGGTACAAAGTCAGTTGAACGGAGAAAAAGAGGCGTCTTAGGACCAGGTACGCAACAAACTCAATGCTTGACCAGATGGTATCGTTCTCCCAAACTCCCATAAATAAATTTGTATAGCTCAATGAGAACCTGGTTCCCACAGCGGTCCCACATTTTTGTAAATAAAATCTTCTGTTGAATCATGGGATTGCCATGGGGACCAGGTTCACACCGTGCTATGCAATTTATTTATGGGAGTATTGTAGGACAATACCATCTGGACAAGCATTGAGTTTGGTGTGGACCTGGTCGCATGGCGAAGATATATAGATGACATTCTGTTCATTTGGAGGGGGAGTGGACAGTTTAGAGAGGTTTTTATTGGATATCAATTGTAACAATCTGAACCTGCAATTCACATCTACGTTTAGCCTCTTAGAGGTACACTTTCTGGATCTCACAATTTTATGTTGAGAATAATAAATTGAACAGATACATACTTCAAACCAGTAAATAGTAATAACTTCATTTTACAATCAAGCTGACACCATTTAAGATGTAAAGACACTATCACTTTTGCCAATACAGGAAACTTAAAATAAATTTGTAACGCTTGCGCGAGCCCACAAACAAAACCTGACCCCGGCACTGAGGTGGGAAGGACTGTGCCACACACCCACAGTAGCGGGGGCAAGCCCAGAAGGTGGTTTGCAGCGTTGCTGGGTCTGGGTATGTAGAAAGGGTTAATCCAATACTTGCCGTGGTCCGTGGGTTGGAGAGGTACACGTAGTTGGAGTCCGTAAGCCTGTGGTCTGGGGTTGGAGAGGTACTCGTAGTCGTTATCCGTAAGCCAGGGGTCGAAGAGCCAGAGAGAATCCAAATGTAAAGCCAGGTCGGTACACGAGAGGTTAACTGCAGAGAACAAGACAAGACTGAGCTGGACAAGACAGGCACACGCAAAGGCTACACAAGGTTATGTTCAGCAAAGTATGACAGGAAGAGGCAGTCCTTAATAGCAGACAGGAACCAGTAGGAGAGGGGGCGGAGCAGAGGCGGGGCCTTCCAGGGATGCCAAGGATAGGTTGCAGGAGACAAGGGCTCATAGCTAAACTTGCCACGCAGCTCGGGCTCGATGCGCGCCGTCATGCACGTGCACCGCGCACAGCGCAGGTGCGCGCGTTCGAGGAGGCGGAGCTATGCTCGGTGGCCGTGCGTAGAAGGAGCGGGTGCGCGCGCACGCTCTGTAACAGGAGCGGTGATGCGCGCATCAGCAGGGGGCGGATCTTCGGCAGCTGCCGCTGCAGTACTATAGGTAAGCGAGGAGGGAGCGCGCCGCAAGGGATGCGTTCCCCAATTCCTCACAGTACCACCCCCCCCTTGAGGATCGAACTCCAGACGATCCAAGTACGGCTTCTGCGGATACCTGGCGTGGAACCGTCTAAGTGAGTCGGGAGCGTGGATCTGGTCGAATGGTACCCAAGAACGCTCCTCCGGACCGAAGCCTTTCCAGTGCACTAGGAATAGTATCCTTTCCCTGGAATATCTGGAATCAATAATTGACTGGATCTCGAATTCCTCTTGACCTTGAACCAGTACAGGAGGAGGAGGGGGAGAGAGAACATCAGGGTACCTGGACCTCTGCTTGAAAGGTTTTAAGAGAGAGACATGAAATACTGATGGTATCTTCATAGATGGAGGCAAATCAAGGCGGTACGCTACAGGATTAATCTGTTCCAGTATCTTGAAGGGTCCCAGGAATCTGGGAGCCAATTTTAAGGTAGGAGTCTTTAATCTGATGTTTTTAGAAGAGAGCCATACCTTGTCTCCTGTCTTGAACCTGGGCGCCTCTAGACGATGTCGATCCGCCTGGATTTTTTGTCTCTGAATGGATTCTTGAAGAGGTTTCCGGATCCTACTCCATGAGTCTTGAAGAGCGTTGACTCTAGCATCAGCGGCTGGAACTCCAGAAATGTTAGAAGATAAAGGAAGAGAATTGGGGTGATAGCCATAATTGATGAAAAAGGGCGACTCTTGGGTGGACTCATTTCTTAGAGAATTGTGTGCAAACTCAGCCTAGGGTAATAGATCAGCCCAATTGTCTTGAGTTTCAGAAATGAAACATCTAAGATACTGTTCCAGTGATTGGTTTACCCTTTCTGTCTGTCCATTCGTTTGCGGGTGGTACCCAGAAGAAAAAAGAAGCGAAATATTGAGTCTTTGAGAGAACGCCCGCCAAAATTTTGACACAAATTGTGATCCCCGGTCGGATACAATAGAAACGGGAACCCCATGTATACGAAAAATCTCCTTGATATAGACCTCAGCAAGAGTAGCAGAATTGGGAAGGCCCTTGAGGGGTATGAAATGGGCCTGTTTCAAAAAACGATCCACGATGACTATGATGGTACAGTATTCATACCATTTGAAATAGGTAGCCCCACTATGAAATCCATAGATAGGTGGGACCAGGGACGTTCTGGAATGGGAAGCGGACGTAGCAGACCAGCAGGCTTTTGTCAACCGGACTTATTCCGAGCACAGACTGAACAGGATGAAACGAATTCCTTAATGTTGCTCAACATCTCGGGCCACCAGAAGGTACGTCTGATTAAGTCGGTGGTTCTTCGGATCCCAGGGTGATCGGCATATTTGAAAGCATGACCCCACTCGAGAATCTTTCGCCGGAATTTGGTTGCCGCGTAAAGGCATCCCTCAGGAAGCTGCAGTCCTTCAGGCACCTGTGTCTGTGATTCCAGAATCTTGTCCAAGATGTCGAAAGAGTTGGCAGCAATGATGAGTTTAGAAGGGAGAATGGTTTCAGGAACTTCGTCTGACTTGTCCTCGGAAAGGAATTGACAAGACAATGCGTCAGCCTTTAAATTCTTAATACCAGGAATATAAGAAATTACATAATTGAACCTTGAAAAGAATAAGGCCCAGCGAGCTTGACGGGAACCAAGGCGTCAAGCGCCCTCAATAGACAATAAATTCTTGTGATCGGTGAGAATAAGAATAGGTTTTTCGGCACCTTCGAGCAGATGTCACCATTCTTGAAGTGCCATCTTGATTGCTAAAAGTTCTCTATTACCAACGTCATAGTTGATCTCCGCAGGAGAATTTTTTTTGGAGAAATACCCGCATGGATGTAGGTGATCTTGGGGGGAACGTCTTTGAGAGAGCACAGCCCCTGCTGCAACGTCTGAGGCATCGACCACCAATGTGATAGGAAGAGACGAGAGGAAGGATCAGCATCTTTCTTGGTCAGGGTGGTTATAGGAGCCACAAGAGTGGAGAATCCATGGATAAATTTACGATAATAATTGGCAGTGACAACTCTTGAAGGATAATATATCCATTTTAAATCTTTGATCATACATTTAAAGTTACTGATTATGCACATATTTAAATAAATCTTGACTCTCAGCTATTGAACATCCTAACTATTGTGATTCCGCCGTCACGTTGCGGGGTCTTGTGTCCAATTTTTAGGTAGGAAACTCTATATTTCTTTATTCAGAGTTTATTTACAGGAGTTAAATAACATAAAAACAGGCCCATCGTCCCTTTAAGGAAAAACAAATCAGAAAAATAAAGCCTACTCCTATCAGGAGACTGTCTAAACATCAGCTCCCTCTCTGATTGTCGCTGGCCAACTAAACTGGTTCCAAGCTTTAAATAACCCACCTGGTTAGCAACAATATCAACAGTCTTTAGGCACCCAAATATAAATGATTTAGTCCTTATCTGTTGTTGGGACTCGGTCCCACGAGAGTCTAGGAAATCTCTCTGCATCCAATGTCCTGTACAGGACAGCCCTGCTTCCAGAGCAGACTCATGTCCTTGCTTCTTCCAGGGTGTGCAACGCAGGCAGTCCCAGCAGGCTCTGCGACCAACGTTCAGCAAGCCATCGGGACTGTGCCACCGAGCTTCCTCCTGGCTGGGGAGAAGTCGCTCTTTCTCCCCTCTCTGGGGAAAGCAGTCTCTCAGTCCACACAGCTGCCTGCCTTCTTTATAAAACCCTTGTTCCTTCAGGAGTTCTCTGCTAATTAGCTATACCTGCAGTTAACCTCTCCAGGAGGAATTTAACCTCCTGCACGCTGGAACCCACACTAGCTGCACTACTCCAGCAGATAGAGACAGTGACTATCACACTATGTAGACAAAAGACAAGTTCCCATTACAACTTTTTTAGACAAGGGTAATGAACAATATTATAGTTGTCCATTCATACTGTACATCATTTCAGATCTTTAATTCTTACTATTCAATAACGCATGACTTATGAACAAGTATGACTACACCTCTTTCCTCACTAGTAGTGAATAAATACAGTATTCTGGTCATATGGACCTGATATTAAATGGCTTAATTACGTATGTATCAAAGTTGTATAGAAAATGTGTCAAAATCCTGTAAAAAATATTAGATAGAAGACTCCACATTGAATACATAATGTATAAGACAGGCAAGGAGGAAAGAAAAGAGAGAAAGCATATTAGCATTAAGTGTAGTATAGACTGCACTGCACAACAACTACACGATATGCAAAAGTTGCCTGGGTGGGAGGTGCAACGGAAAGATGAGGGGCCCTACTTCCCTCAAAACAGAAAGGGAGTTCCCAGCACTCAAATGGTAAAAATGTCAAGACCTTTACTGGAAAGTCAGATAAATAATATCTACACAACAGGGCTAGTACAGAAAACACAATACACATATAGCTTACAGTTTTAAACTAAGCAAAAATAGGACAACAATCAATAAACAAAATAATACTTATCCATAGAAACGATGATGTGGAGTACACACCACAGGGGAGCAGCAAAAAATACAAAATAAAGTGGAGACTACAAAAGCACATGGAGAAAGTAGTAGGAACAAAGGGCCAAAAGTGCCAAAAAGGTGAACAAAAGTGAGGAGAAAAAAGTTAAAGGGAAATAAGGGATGAACCCCATTAGGGATGAACCCCATCTTCCGGCCCATTCTCATAGAACGAGTGCCAGTGGTAGTTTCCTATACAGTAGCTCCTAAATATGGTTAGGATAAGCAAATGTTCCAGCACGATTCCACTACACAGCAAGCTCAAAACAGAAATTCCGGTACAAAGTCAGTTGAACGGAGAAAAAGAGGCGTCTTAGGACCAGGTACGCAACAAACTCAATGCTTGACCAGATGGTATCGTTCTCCCAAACTCCCATAAATAAATTTGTATAGCTCACTGAGAACCTTGCTCCCACAGCGGTCCCACATTTTTGTAAATAAAATCTTCTGTTGAATCATGGGATTGCCATGGGGACCAGGTTCACACCGAGCTATGCAATTTATTTATGGGAGTATTGTAGGACAATACCATCTGGACAAGCATTGAGTTTGGTGTGGACCTGGTCGCATGGCGAAGATATATAGATGACATTCTGTTCATTTGGAGGGGGAGTGGACAGTTTAGAGAGGTTTTTATTGGATATCAATTGTAACAATCTGAACCTGCAATTCACATCTACGTTTAGCCTCTTAGAGGTACACTTTCTGGATCTCACAATTTTATGTTGAGAATAATAAATTGAACAGATACATACTTCAAACCAGTAAATAGTAATAACTTCATTTTACAATCAAGCTGACACCATTTAAGATGTAAAGACACTATCACTTTTGCCAATACAGGAAACTTAAAATAAATTTGTAACGCTTGCGCGAGCCCACAAACAAAACCTGACCCCGGCACTGAGGTGGGAAGGACTGTGCCACACACCCACAGTAGCGGGGGCAAGCCCAGAAGGTGGTTTGCAGCGTTGCTGGGTCTGGGTATGTAGAAAGGGTTAATCCAATACTTGCCGTGGTCCGTGGGTTGGAGAGGTACACGTAGTTGGAGTCCGTAAGCCTGTGGTCTGGGGTTGGAGAGGTACTCGTAGTCGTTATCCGTAAGCCAGGGGTCGAAGAGCCAGAGAGAATCCAAATGTAAAGCCAGGTCGGTACACGAGAGGTTAACTGCAGAGAACAAGACAAGACTGAGCTGGACAAGAAAGGCACACGCAAAGGCTACACAAGGTTATGTTCAGCAGGGTATGACAGGAAGAGGCAGCCCTTAATAGCAGACAGGAACCAGTAGGAGAGGGGGCGGAGTGGAGGCGGGGCCTCCACAGATGCCAAGGATAGGTTGCAGGAGACAAGGGCTCATAGCTAAACTTGCCACGCAGCTCGGGCTCGTTGTGCGCCGTCATGCACGTGCACCGCGCACAGCGGAGGTGCGGCGCATCCGAGGAGGCGGAGCTATGCTCGGTGGCCGTGCGTAGAAGGAGCGGGTGCGCTCTGTAACAGGAGTGGTGATGCGCGCATCAGCGGGGGGCGGATCTTCAGTACTATAGGTAAGCGAGGAGGGAGCGCACCGCAAGGGACGCGTTCCCCGATTCCTCACAAAATTGTACTGTCGATGAGATGTTTGTTCAACAGTCCGAAACACTCACTAAGAGATTTTTGAAACGAGACTAAAAAAAAAACAAAGATAGATGAAATTTGGGATAGAACAATGAAACTTAATAGAAAGAACCTTTTGAGTGTTAGTAAGAAAAATATATTTCAAACAACAGGAGTCTATGGTGTATCTTTTATGACACAATATAATAGAGAAGCCAACAAGCTCAACAGTATTATAATTAAAAAAACATTGGCATATCTTTAGGAATGATCCGGTTCTCAAGGATGCCATACCGGAAGGATCTAATTGGATCATTAAGAGAGCTTTGAAATTGGCACCTAGCTCCCTTAGGAATGTTAACAAGTCAAATAGAAGCTGGTTGGGACTCCCTAAGGGGTTCAATGTTTGCAAGACAAGCCAGACTTGTCAATTTGGCACTACATAGAAATTAAGATTTTAATCAAATGTATCGAGTAATTAATTTGTGATTGGGAAACATATTAACTGCAGGACTACATGCTGGAGTGCCCCTGTGGACTCCAGTATGTGGGTAAAACTACGAGACCAGTGAGGGTCCCGTTTTGGTTACCCCTGCTCCGTGTATAAGGATCCAAGAGAGTTAGCTCTTGAGCCCAGTAACATTGTATTACTGCATTATTCTGTCTGTAATACAACCATTTTTTGTGTTTTTCCCTTTCCGGGCATGCCAGCGAGCAGGGATTGCTACTGTATGAGTTTCAAGGGGACGTTTGCGGAGGAACCGTTGACAGAATGTGCCTAGGAGGTTGGGGTCCGGAGTTGTCGGTTCCCCCATAAATGTACCCAGGAATCATGCCTGATTCTCGGATACATGTAGGCACATTGTCCCGGCAATATCTCCACTTCAAAACGCAAGCGCAACTCATCACTAGGGTACCCTGCTTCAGCACAGCACAGAAAGGAGAATGAGGCACAGGGATAAACATGTATGCCTGTAGCTGAGGGAATCCCTAGGTAAAGGGGGGTACCCCAGCTAGTGCCCAGGTGACCCACAACCAGTATAGGGTTTGTGGGTGCCCCAACCGTATATAAGGTTGGGGGGGACTCTGAGAGTCCAGACTGAGTCACAGGGAAAGTGTGTGGGGAAATAAGGCAGACAGAAATAAAACCACAACATTTTTTCCTTTCCTGTTCCCTGTACCCAGAGACTCAGAGTGTATTAAAATATAGTTTAATATAGTCTTTAATGTGTTAAAACATTCGGAACCGAATGTCCAAACAGGCAGCCCGTGCAAACCCATAGGCGCCGGTCTGTCTGCTGGACTTCGGAGTTCAAAGCAGTCAGAGGATGCCCAGAGGTGTGAACAGCATTTGGTCAGCGGGGAAAGGTGGAGTATTAGGTCCGGAGATCAATGGCAGTCCTCTGGGAGGCCACTTGTTCTGCCAGACCTAGTGGAGCCTGCCCAGAGGGTGGCATTGGGATGACTGGGGGGTATGTGGCAGGCTTGCGCATGCCCCTTAGCTGTTTCAAATTTATGCTGACCCGGATTTTCGAGTCGGCTTGGCTCCGTTTGTTTGCTTGGGAAAGTTCCCACGCGCTGATTGGCTGTCCACTCTGCTTCTATTTTATGAATGGAGCAGAGAATACTATAAGAAGCCCTGAGCCAATCAGATGGTGTGTTCCTCTTGAGTCTGAGCTGATAGAGCGCAGGCTTTTCAAAGATGCTTTGTTTGTAATAGCAATCTAGCCTGTGTGTTCACAGCAGAGCTGGCTCCTGTTGCAGTGATCACTAGGAGCCAGTCATCAGGGATCACAGCAGAACCAACCCCTGTCCCCCTGCATTTGGGACCAACAGTTCCAGTGGTCTCTGCGGAGACCAGAATGGTAAACCAGACTGAGTCGCGACCAGAGACTGACTTACTGTTCCCTTTATCTGTTTCCGTGGCCCCTGACTTAGAGACTAAGGGTGGGTGGCTAGTGTTAGGGACAGAATTTAGGGATGCGGTGAAAGCTGACCCCAGCCTAGAAGGTATGAGACTGTGGGTGTCCGAGTCCCAGAAAGGTGGGGGGTCAGACCACTTACTGTGGCACCATGGGCTCTGGGGTAGGGAGCCAGGATCTACCGGGTTAGATAGAGTCTGGACCGGTAGAAGACGGCTGGTGGTACCCAGGGAGCGGGGCATCAGGGTGTCCCTCAGACGATAACCCAGCTGTTGCAGCATTACTCCTGGCCGGAAGCATCAGGGGCAGGGGCAGATTTCTGCCGCCCCAGTGATGCCTGCCAGCCAGAGGGTAAAGCGGGTGATTCTATGCGGATATATCTGAACTCGTAACCGGTAATGGAGAAACTGTTTTAGAGAGTAGCTAAGGCAGTGCCAGGTATCTTTGCTAGGATAGGTTTTCCTAGAGGGGTGCTAGCTGAGTTAGGGTGCTGGACAAGTAGGCAGCCAGGAGCAGTGGCCAGGGCTATGTCAGAACAGCATAGGGTTCTGTTCTTGGACCAGCCAGGCAGGACACATTGTACAGATCATCCTGCGCTCACAGGTGATCTGCGTCCTCTGTGTAAGTATGCCTGCCGGGTATCTGCATAGGTGAAGGGCAGTATAGAGAGGGCGGTAGGCGAGATGCTGGCCCTAGGGGTAAGTGAACTGTCTCTCCGAGTGGCCTCTGTGGGGTTTTAAGCATGCCACTCTGGATGAGGAATTCCCTGGCTACCTTCCGACGCCTGGTCAGTAGGTTACTGGAGGGAGTGCACAAGGGCATACCTGAAGGAGATAGCTAGATGTAATCATTCATGGGATTTACAGCTTGTGCAGGTAGCAACAGGGCTAGCTAGAGTAAGGGAAGCAGGGCTTACTGTGAAACCCACAAAGTGCTTAGTAAGGATGTCTGAGGTTTTGTACCTAGGGCATAGGGTGGGTGGAGGGCATCTGACGTTTCTGGGCACCACTGGCTACTGCAAAAAGTTTGTCCCACAGCCCAGTGCTGTGACTGAATCCCTCACTAACTGGACCGAAAAGCGACTCTCAGTACTGGTGGTCTGTCTCCCACCTGCAAAGTTGCTTTCCAGGCATTAACGACCGAATTGACCTGTGCTCTGATACCAGCTGCACCAGACTTCTTTAAAAAAATTGGGTGCAGACAGATGCCTCGGACTATGGCATCAGGGCTGTGCCCAGTAGGGGAGGAGGGCAGTGGACACCCGCAAAGACAGTCCTGTTGAACATTTAACCTCAAGAGCTGTGCCGCCCATCAAACCGCCGGATGGGGCGGTTGTGCCACACTTTGAGGTGGGTAGGTGTGATGGTGAAGGGGTACCCAGGCCATTAATAAAGGTATTTGGCCCGGCTGGGTGCCCTTGAGCCATATTGGGGAATTGTGAGTGTCAGCTCTTCAACCCAATTGTGGTATGTAACTGCATGTGTAATAAAGATATGTGGGGGGTTTTCCTGTTCCAAAGGTGCTAACCAGCGGAGATGTGCAAGGCGTGAGAGTCAGGGTTGATTTTACGGTAAACTGTTGTCAGGGTGTGTTTTGGTAGAATGGGGCCAATGTTGCGGGTACCCTAAAACATGCACTCAGGAATCTCCCCAGATTCCTGAGGACATGAGGAACACAGACCACCAGATAAAATCCTCCCTAGAAAGCAGTTTGCAGCTCACCGCCAAATCCCCCTGCTTCAGCACAGACCCGGCAGTAAGACTGGGCAGGGAACTAGGTTACATTACAAGTCCTGGGATATCCCAGAACCCAGTGAGGGGTTCCGTACCTCTCTCACCAGGTATAAGGTGGAGAGAGTTAAAGGGGTTTTTAAGTCACATGTAGAGTGTCAGCTCTGCAGCCTAGTAATGGCTACGACCGTGTGAATGTATTATAATTGTCTGTGGGTGTCCCGCTAGGTATAAGGGGACCACATTAATACCCTGAGTGAAATTTTATGTGTTGTAACAAGTAATATATCAGTTATGTATCATGTGTGAGCATTGAAACAGTGTTTCACTGCCAACCGCAGAAACTAAAAAAGTTTTTAAAACACGGCAGCCTGTTGCATAGCGTATAAGCAGTGAGCTAACTTTGGCTGGGAGCATCCTAGAGCGCTGAGTTTTGAGGTTAGCGCTGCTGAGGTAAAACCATTAAAATGGTTATCACCCAATTTTTATAAAGCCTTATAAAAAATTGATTAATTAAAGTTACCCTAGTTTAACTGTTTTAACATTATAGACATAAGGGGATTTTCCTTCAGGCATCCAGAACAGGAGGTAACACTTAAGGTGTAAGTACTATGCTTTAAAATGCATGGCAGGAAATCCCAGTGAGTAAGCAATGCATAATTTAGACTCGAGCTTCAAAGGCCATTCAGGAAATAGGGGTGTTGAACCTTTTGTTAGCAAAGAGGGGTGAAGGAAGAGAACTTCAATAAGCCATCCTGGCAAATGGCTGCTCGGTCCAGACTCTCTGGCGCTGAGCCGGCAGGGTGCCTATCATACCAAGTGGGGAAAGATGACATTTGTTGCACATGCTCAGTTTTGATACTGAAGCTTTGTGCCGGGCTACGCAGGAGTGGTGGACTCCAGGATAGGAGGGAATATTTAGTTCCCATGCAGAGGTTGGCTGCAGAGCTTAGAGATAGGAATGTTAACCCTATAAGAAGCTGTACAGCCCCTCAGGTAACAGATTCACTTAAGATCCATCTAAGATTCATAATGCGGTAAAGAGTTCCATCTAAGATCTTTCCTGTAACCAGATTTAACATCATAACTAGTAAGTGTATTTTCGTAGTATTTTGTAAATCAAGCTGTGTGTGTTAATTGTGTAAATAAATTACAGTTTATTTTATCTTCTGCTTTGCGCAATCAAAGGATCCAGGTATTAAGGTGTTAAAAGCATTGGTCTCCCGTGACAATGAGTTTCAAGGGTGTTTTGCGAAGAAATTGTTGTCAGAATGTGCCAAGGTAGTTGAGGTCCGGAGTTGTCAGTTCCCCTAAAAAATGTACCCGGGAATCATGCTTGGTTCTCGGATACATGAAGGCACATTGTTCCGGTAATATCTCCCCTTGAAAACGCTTCCGGGACTCACCGCTAGGGTTCCCTGCTTCAGCACAGCCCAGAAAGGTAAATGAGGCAAAGGGATGCAAAGTGTCCCTGTAACTATGAGGGGTCCCTAGGTTAAGGGGGATACCCAATTAATTCCCAGGTAGCCCAGAACCTGTATTGGGGCTCATGGGCACTCCAACCATAATAAAAAAAAAATTATAACCTGAATTTTATTGTTTTTTAAAGCATTCCAGTCATTGTTTCTCAAAAACACCAATGTCAAATATGTTTAACATCATTTTCAAAAGCAAGTTACATATAAATCAAATAAAAATTAAAAGGGAGGGGGAGGGAGTGGGACGGTTGTGGACGGGTGGTGGGAGGTGGGTCTTCTTCCTCAGCTCTCATCTCAGAGTCGTAAGATATGTCCTGATGAGCTTGGGTGCCCGAACAGGTGGTCATGAAGCCTCTTATCCCAATGGGATACCACCTCAAAGAAACAAATAAGGTTCTGGGGATCGGGGCATATACTGGGGGACCCTCACTAACTTAGGAACCCCTGACTGTACCTGGGATACACATATCCCTATGCCCCCATTAACCTTTCTGGTCTGTGCTGAAGCAGGGAAACCTGGCGGTGAGTCGCGCAACTGTTTTCAAGGGAAGATTTTGACCGGGGTGATGTGTTTATATGTCCCCGGGAATCTGACCTGATTCCCGGATACATTTTTGGGGTGGCCAGCAACTCTGGACCCCTGCTACCTAGACACAATCTGACAACAGTTTGACTGCAAACCCCCCCCTTGATAGCCTCTCAATCTTCACTCGTTAGTACTCCTGGAAAAATAAAACACACATAAATTCTTTATTGTCATACAATCATATGCATTTCATGTACAACAACCAGGTTCAAGAGCTGACACTCTAAAACCCCAAATATGGGTCAGAGGTAACCAGCCGGGCATAATACCTTTATGATGGCGTGGTTACCCCCTCACCGTCACAACCACCTCTCTATCTACGCCGCTGTCACCACCACCAAGGTGTGCGCACCCGAGGAGTGATAAAATGCAGCACTCGTCACACAGTGGGGGAACCCATCCCTGTAAAGAGACCCTGACCTTTATTTTTGGGGGGTTAGAAGAGCCATGTTATGTACCTTGTGTTCTTCCACAATTTTAATCTAAACAAAAATATTGTTACAACACAGATCTTGTTCATTATTTGTTATGAAGTGGGTTTTTTTTTATACGTTTTTTTTTTAAATTTGCAATGAACAAAAGCCCTCGTAGCTAATAAGGCTACCGGCCATTAGTCTAGAGCCGGGGTGTGCAAATGAAATGCCGGGGGATCGCGTGAGGACTTTGTAACCTCTACTTACCGAGATTCAATCAGCATCTGGACGCATCTCCATGACAGTGCGGCGTCAAATGACGTCGCGAGTCCGGGAAGTGACGTCACATGACCCCGCAGCATACTCGGAACACTAAGGCTAAAAGAGCTCTATATCAGAAGCTGGTGACATCCTTATGTGCCCTACGCACGTTGCTCTCCAGTTACGGAGCTTCGTCAGGGACAATTTTTGCAAATGCAGGAAAGCAGAGCTATAAAAAGAGTGTTCATTACCCGGGAGCAGTATGAATCATTACATCTACCACATTAAATGATTTAGATAATTAATACAGGTGCTCTTCTTAGTTCATCAGAGCTGTTTATGGGGAGGTATATGGTGCCACAGCAAGCATTTTTACTATATATGCTTGCTTGTGGCAGTCTGGAGTCAGTTTTGACTGTTAGTCTGGACCTTATATTATACTGTATGGCACCACCCTTCATCGCTCTGGCTCATTTCTGCCTTATAGAGTTGTGAGCCGAGGTTTACATTAGTTGGAATACTACATCTACCTATAGTTGGTTCACACTGTGTATATATGCACTTAGGCAGAAGATTTCTCCTGTCATTTTTTTCTTTTTTCCTTTGTCATTATCAAGGGGGGATTGGGTTTAATGTAATTTACTACCCAGCAACACCTACTGTATTGTAACTAAAGCAAGCACTGACTTTAGCTCTTTGGTTTACTTTCCATCATTTAAATCTGCTCTGGCTCTCGGATGGGGTTTCCCATCATTACTGGATCATGCCATCCATTCCTTATCTCAGTAAAGTATAATTATTTCTGAGTGTATTAAAAGGAGTTTCTTTTTGGTGTATTGTTTCACTTTCAGCGGTTTGATATTTTAATCACCGTTACATTCACAATTAGTAATATATGTTTTAGGTAAAATACTATTAAAGGTTTTATCTTAAATTGCTAGTGGTGTGCATTCAAGTGAATGTCTCTCTGAGCACACTGCCGTGTGTGCTCATCCATTTACTAATATCACACACGTATGTGTCCGGTATTACCAAATGTGCGGCGGATGCGGTGGCGAGCGTGTGGGCGGCGATGGATGAGGTAGCGAACGGGTGGGCAGCGGCAAGCGCGGCTGGAAGAGCTGGACTGGTGCTGAGGCTGGACGGTGGCCGGGCGCAGTTATCCTGCACTTGTGCATGTCATGTGCTGTCTAGTGAAGGAGAGGACAGCGAGGGCGGAGCCCACACGGCGGCGGAGACAGATTCAGAGACGTCTGCAAATAAAGGTAAGGAGAAAATATTGGGGGGGGGATAAGATGATAGGGCATGGTGGCCAGCCTGGGGAGATGAGATGATGATGGTGAGGGATAAGATGATGATGGGGCATGGGGGCTAGCCTGGGGAGACGAGATTGAGATGCTGGGGGGCCTGGATGAGATGATGATGGGGGGGGAGATAAGATGATGGTTATGATTAGAGTGGGAAACGAGATAATGATGAGGGGGGACTATGATGATGATGGGGAAATGAGGTGATGATGATGAGGGGCCAGGATGAGCTGAGATGATGATGGGGGGGAGGTGGGGGGTATATTTTATATGTACTGGGGAGGTGATGGTATTTTTAAAATGTATTGGGGAGGTAGGGGTATTTTTAAAATGTATTTGGGGGAGTGGGGGTATTTTTTATATGTATTCGGGGGGCGTGGGGATATTTTTTATATGTATTGGGGGGCATGGGGGTATTTTTTATATGTATACAGGGGGCGTGGGGGTATTTTTTATATGTATTCGGGGGGGGTTGGTGTCCAGTATTGTGTCCAGTATTTTTGGACAAGCCACCTGGTAACCCTAGTTGCAGGGACCTCCTTGCAGAGATTTCCCCTGTCCTTCTTTCCTGCACTGCCCTCTGAAACAGGACTTGAGGTCTGGCACCAGCACTGGAGTTGACACTGCATCTGGAATCCCCACTGGTACATCAAACTTGAGCTGCAGCTAAAAGCCCAAGCTAACAGCTACCGCAACTCCTTCAGTTAACTAGGGGTCTTCCTCCCCTCCTTTTTATACACTAACCCACAACATTGCAACATTCAGGGGCAGGTACTGTGGCCAGCCCCTTATTGGTGGGGTGAAATGCAACATAACATTAGTCATAAAAAAATGCAACAGGGAAAGGACACAGGCAACTTTTGTAACATTCCTCCTGAAACCAAAATTAACCCCTGGTCCATGAAGTGCTGGAACCAGGCTAAAACATAGTACATAGATCAGTGATTCCCAACCGGGGCTCCACAGAACCCTGGGGCTCCCTTGGCTCTTCCACTCTCCCCCTCCCCCCCCCGAGCCCACACACAGCCGTGCTCTAGGGCGCGCGCGTGTGTGTACGCATGCGCGTGCCGCCCGGCTCTTCCGCTCCCCCCCCCCGAGCCCACACAGCCACGCTCTTGTGCGCGCGTGCCGCCGCCTACTGCCCGCCCGCAACCTGCACGCTGCCGCCGCCGCCGCAACCTGCACGCCGCCGCTTGAGGTGGGGAAGAGAGGGAGATGGGACATGGGACATGCAAGGGGGAGGGCCGGGGGGACATGGGACATGCAAGGGGGAGGGCGGGGGGGACATGGGACATGCAAGGGGCAGGGCGGGGGGGACATGGGACATGCTAGGGTAAGGGCAGGGGGGACATGGTACATGTGGCAAGTGGATCATCAGGAAGCGCATACCATGTGGAAACACATAAGAAAATACTTATGGTGCAATATTGTGCAAACAGTGATTAAATGAAATGTCTAGCACAGAATGTGGACACAAAATACTCACAAACGTGAGGTAGGATACAGACACATAAAGGTATCTTTACGAACTGATGTCAGTCTGTAGGATATGTTGATGCCAGGGGAGTGTGGTTCTCAGCTGACCTTAGGATATAGAAACACTGGACATAGCGTAGACTGTTTGGCAATTTAATAAATGAAGTAGTTAAAATCCAATCTACTCACATGTAGCTAGATAAAAAACAGCATTTTAGATCTCAATGATCTCTGCACATATCGCTTGATGCTGCCACCGGATGGAGTCTCTCTCTCGGATCTTTCTCCTTCTCTGCTGTGCGTGTCACGGGTGCGTGTCAGCGACCGGAAGTGACGTCATCAGCATCCGAGGGTTCCGGTGGGTAGAGACAGCGTCACTCTACGCGTTTCACCTTTCTTGGCGTCCTCAGGAGTGACGTTGTAGGCAGTGTAGCTAGTATTTATACACCCTCTAATTAGCAATTGATTAGTTAACTGAAAATGCTGGTAGACAATTATCTTTAGGGTTGCGATGACCCGGATAGCTGCTCTGGTATATAGCATGAGTGTTTAAACACGATCTTGCAGGGCAGTCAGTGAGACTTTAATACTGTATACTGCAGATGGTGATCGTTTTTGGACTCTTGCTATATCTCTCTTGTGCATAAGTGAAAAAGCATTAATGGATACCAGAATCTGTACATTAGCCAAATCGCCTATATAGGCAAGGACAGTTGTATAACACATATATCTACAGAATCCTGGCCTATTAATCAAACATGTATCAGTGGTAATCTACTTTGTAAAATGCTTAGTGCATTGTATACTGTTCGCTACTGTTGGCATCATGATAGAGGTAATATATTGCCACATGTGCTGGGCAATTCATTAGCAAAGATACACAATTAATTAATCCTCTGTATCATACATATGCAGAGTTCAAAAAACATTTAATAAAACAACTACACCTAATCTATAGTGATCTAGTAATCTACCTTTAATAAAATTAATAAGAGATATAAAAATATATAAAATGTCCTGGGGGGGGGGAATAGAGACAAAATGTTAATGCAGGAAATATAAGAATAAACTTATAAAATCTAAAAAATCTGATAAAAACTCATAAGAAAGGTTTAATGTCAAATTCTAAATTCAGGCCTGAGGGGGACATGGTATTAAGTTCAAACATCCAGAAAGACTCTCTCTTTAGAAGAGCTGAATGTCTGTTGCCACCCCTCCAATGTGGCATAACCTGTTCTATGGCCTTAAAAGTTAACCCTATTGGATCCGAATTATGTTTCAACAGGAAATGATTGGAAACACTATGGGTAGTAAGTTTTCTCCTAATGTTTCCAATATGTTCCAGTATGCGTGTCTTCAAAGGGCGAATCGTTTTCCCAACATATTGGAGACCGCAACTGCACTCAAGAAGATATATTACGAAGTTTGATCTACAGTTGAGATGCTGTTTTATGTTATACATTTTTTTAGTTGCATAAGACGTAAAATTGTTGGTGACTTTAGACCTAAAATTGCAGGCTGTACACATTTTACAGCCATAAAAACCTTGTGTCGGATTCAACCAGCCAGAGTTATTAGCAGTATTTTCCCTTAGTGCGCTAGGGGCCACAATGTTTTTAATATTTGGGGCTTTCCTATAGACCATTTTCACCTTGTCCGGTAGATGTTTCCCAATGATTGGATCATTTTTTAGGATGGACCAATGTGAATTGATAATGTTGTTAATTTTAAATGCGTCCTTGTTATATTGTGTGATAAATGGCACATTAATATTTGTACAAGGTTGATCTTTTGGTTTGGGTACCAACATAGATTCTCTAGATGTATTGACAGTTCTTTCTAAAGCATTGTGGATGACATCCTCTCTATACTTCCTTTCCCTGAACTTCCTCGACAGGACCATCGATTGTTCCTGAAATACATTGTTGTCAGAACAATTACGCTTCAAACGTCTATACTGTCCATATGGAATGTTAGTGATCCATCTATTAAGATGGCAGCTTGACCGTAGAATATAATTATTTGCGTCAACATCTTTAAAATAATTTTTTGTTTTGATGGTGTTGGTACATGGTACATGCAAGGATGAGGGCGGAGGGGACATATGACATGCAAGGGGGAGGGTGGGGGGGACATGGGACATGCAAGGGGAAGGTAGGGGAATATGGGACATGCAAGGGGGAGGGCGGGAGGAGATGGGACATGCAAGGGGGGGTGATGTGAGGGAGATGGGACATGCAGGGGGGGTGATGTGAGGGAGATGGGACATGCAGGGGGGGTGATGTGAGGGACACGCAGGGGGGGTGATGTGAGGGACACGCAGGGGGGGTGATGTGAGGGACACGCAGGGGGGGTGATGTGAGGGACACGCAGGGGGGGTGATGTGAGGGACACGCAGGGGGGGTGATGTGAGGGACATGCAGGGGGGGTGATGTGAGGGACACGCAGGGGGGGTGATGTGAGGGACACGCAGGGGGGGTGATGTGAGGGACACGCAGGGGGGGGGTGATGTGAGGGACATGCAGGGGGGGTGATGTGAGGGACACGCAGGGGGGGTGATGTGAGGGATATGCAGGGGGTGTGATGTGAGGGACATGCAGGGGGGGGGTGTGATATGATGATGATAATAATGATGATTTTACCCGTGCAGCCCGATTTAAAAAAAAATAAAAAAATATGTATGGGGGGGGGGGGGGTCTTTTAAAAATGTATTGGGTGTTGTTGCACTGTACATGCAACTACACACACGGGGTCTCTTGACAAGGCTTATTTATTTTAATCTTAAAAAAACATAAAGCACACAAAACAAAATAGCTTTTCTTCAGCATGCAAACAAAGCAGGTTTTCTTCAGCATGCAGGACACAACAGTTCATAAAAAAATGTACTTTGCAAACAGACCTTATATCAGTAATCTCTTCAGTAACTCACTCCTGTCTCCTGACCAGCTAGCCTCCATGTGTGTACAGCCTGGGGTTTTTAACACACCTTGATTAGGCAGCTGGGATTCAACTAATTGTCATGAGCTTCTCAACTGAAGTTAACCTCGTCACTGCTGCACTGCAGACTAAACATATGTCTGCCAGGCATATAGCTGGTGGCTTTTATTTACCCTGTCACAGGTGTCTTTTTAAAATGTATTGAGGCGGTGGCAGTCTTTTTAAAATGTATTGAGGCGGTGGGGGTCTTTTAAAAATGTATTGCGGCGGTGGGGTTACATGTATTTAGAGGGGTGGAGGTTTTTGGTATGTATTTTGTGGGGGGGATTGAGTGATAGTGGGGTAATTGACAGAAGGCAGGAGCGAGTGAGAGGAGAGGGGGGAGGGAGTGAGGAAAAGAGGGAGTAAGAGTGAGATGCAGGGGAGATAAATACATGCAAGGCGGGAGAGGGGGAGAGTGAGTCAGATGGAGAGGAGAGAGAAATACATGGGTAGAGGGTGTGCGAAATTGAGGTGGCTCGTGAGGGGTGAAATTAACCTAAGGCCACACATATAGTGCCGGCGACGCTGATGTCACGCTGCAGTTGCTAGAAAAATCAAATTGAAGTGATTTCCAGCGATCGCGACCAAGCCGCCAAGCCGTCCTGTCGCTCCAACTGAAATACATCCCAACTCTGATTGGCTCTAGTACCATGTGACAGGCTTTCAAAGACGTCACATCTGTTCTCCCCCAAGCCTCTGTCACATGGTCTACTAGAGCCAATCAGAGATGGGATGGAGTTCCCACGCTCTGATTGGCTACGGTACCATGTGAGACTGGCCATGTTTATTTTAATGACGTCATCTTAAAGGCAATTGAAGCAAAGCCATTCTGATTGGCTGTGCTTTCATTGCCTTTAAATGACGTCATCATTTTTTTTCCCATTGGCCAAATCACATGTTTTTCACGGCCCAATCAGGACCGTGTGAAACATTTGACCAAAATGTGACGTCATAGGCCTATAAAAGCCTATGTCGCCTCATTTTGAAGCTAGTCACCGATGAGGGAACATCTCCCCTCCTACGAAGAGAAGAAGGGCGTGGCCTAAGAAGATGGAAGAAGCCGGAAGAAGATGGAAGAAGACCCCAGAAGACCCCAAAGAAGAAAGAAGACACAGACGTGGATTTGTTATGGTTTTTTATTTTATGGCTTACCTGTGGATTGGTTCCTGTGCTTCCGGCTCGCTTGAATTTCGGAGAGTGGACATCTAATGGTGAGTAAACAAAAGAAAAGTTTATTATTTTTACTTTTACAGGTTTTGATGATTTTTCATGCATGTCTTTTATTTTTTCACTCCCATTTAATGCCCGTTAATATATCTATGTATATAATACATTCACGGACACTGAATGGGTGTATTGTATGTAAATGCATTGTATTTGATGCTGTATTATTGCCCCAGTATGTTATGTTTATCTATCTGTATGGATAGACATACTGTACAGGGATAATAATTGATTGTTTGCTCATGTTTAGGTTCTTTTCATGTATGGATAATGTATTTAGCATCTTTATTTTGTCATTGTTGTGAATAATGTAGTTTGTATTTAGCTAAAGGCTTCTTTATGGTAGTAAGATTAGAATGATGGTGGTTACTTTAAATTAGAATTGTTTTGGCAATGGTTTGGCTTTAGCAATTGAATAGGGAATTGTATAATTGATTTGTGTTGTATTTTAATTGTTTGAGGAAATGGATTAATTGACTGATGCTTATTGTATTGATGTTGGTTAGTTTCTAATTGATTTTCAGGATGGCATTGGTGGTTATGTGATGGATTGGATAAAATGCCTATTTCTTCTTCTTTTGTAATGTAATACTTTGCTATGATTCCTTACTCAAAATGGCTACCGCAGCTACTCCTCCCTTCAAGTAAGGAAGATGGCACCGAGGAATTCCCCTCAAATGCTGATGTGTCCAAAAAACCTGCAATAACAGGACCATAAACTGCAACAACAAGACCATACAAGGAAAAGACCCAACAAGAACCAATGAGATACTGACATGTGTATTTACACACAACCTTTAGACCTGAGAGAGCTCCTATTGCATACAATCCCCCACTGCAGCCTCTATATATGAACGTGGTCTGTAGGAATAAAGACAGACATTATCATCCTGAACTCCTGTGTGTCAGCGTGATCTTTTCTCAGTGCATGCACTATATATATATATATATAGGGGAAAATAATATGGACGGGGACAGATACTCTGCAGATGATTGTTCTGATCCAAATCAGCTGGCGCTCTAACGTGGGGCCCTGGGTTGTGAACCAACAGACAGCCGTGCACAGAGGGACCGAGGTGGACCAAGTGCGGACGCGGCAGGAGACTGATCACCTCTGGAGTACGGTAAGATAACATTTATTATCTACCGATACGCACTGTCTCCGCTGTTGGTCTATTTCTGTGTCTCATACGGCTCTCCGAAGGTCACCTAAAGACAGGTAGATATCTTGCCCAGAGCCCGTTTTAAACTCAAACCTGTTACCTAGACTATCTGTCACCCGGTATATGTTTACATGTTGTATATGTTAGTCAGTGCCGCAAGTGGGAGCCCGGAGTGGAGTGGGATTTTTGCTGGCTGACTAGGGGTCTTGTCATTGTACGTTGTAAACTTGGTGGAAGGAGGGATAAAGGAGGAGTAAGGTATAGTCGGTTCAGAGAGGAAACACGGGAATCCCGGTAGTGACTGTACGGTTTGGCACGTTGCAAGGGAAGGAGTGTTGCGCGTTACGGTTGGTAACTGCGCGGAATCCTGCCGATTGATCCCTGAACAACCTTTCCCTCTCTCGTAATCAAGTTGTATGTTATGTCCAAAATGTGTTTGTGTATTAGTGTTGAGAATTCATGAGGACGGGTGGGGATTGTTGAGAGTAGAAGAGATAGCCCATAGGTGCTTGGGCGATAACCCCTAGACGTTCAACTGCCCGAACTCCTGTTTTTTCCGCGTTAAGGTACGCTTTGCAGTAGAAAAGAAAGTGAATAGGAAAGAAATAGCAAGTGGATTTGCCAATAGTTGAGGAACTTGGTATTGAGGGTTATTTTTATGAAAGGTTTATATGCAGAAATTGGGATACAATTAGATACTGTGTATATTATTTGGAAGGGAAAGAAAGTGTTATAAGTGAAGGGAAAGAAAATGTTATAAGTGAAGGGAAAGAAGAAAAAAAAAGCAGGGCATTTTTGCTAGTAATGCAGTGTAGAGAAAAAAAAAAGTGCAGTTTTAACATTTGAGCACAGGCAAGTAAGACAGAGAAAGGAATCTTAGCCTGCCACCTAGTGGCGGAAAGAGAGAGAACAGAACGAAAATGAATGGGAGCAGCCGGTAACTGGTAAAGATTTATTTTTGAAAGGTTTGTTCGTACTGGCCACACGAATGGGTCTTTTAAAACCAGAAAATATTCTTTTTCCTTCTGTTCTAATAGCAACTAGAAAGAGGGGTCTTTTTCTGTGGGAGTGAGAAGCTCAGTGAGCACCGTCTTGTGTGTTTTTGGATCCCACAGGGAAACATACCTTACGTTAGTATGAGTCAAAATAATTCTGTTGAGGGACAGAAGGGTCCCGCTGCATTTATTTTATCATTGCCAGGACAGAAGTTAATATAATAACAAGTAAAAAAACAAAGCAAGTAGGCTGTTTAAAGTATGTAGTATTACTGCAGCAGAAGGCAGGTTACAACCAGAAATGTGTCGAAAGATATTGAAAGAAAAGAGAGGAATTTTGAATGATAACAACCTGCTGAAGATAGCAGAAGCCTGGTTTAATGTTACCAAGGCTGTCCAGAGAAAAATGGACCGAGCAGGAGATAGAAAAGGGAGGGAAGATTGTTTTAATTGTGGTGTGACTGATTTATCTATACTCACTCCTTTGTTACCTTCGCTCCCAGCTGCAGCAGCACCCCCACCTATACAACCCACTACCCCACCCACAGATGACAAACCAACCTTGACTGTTCATGCAGCAGAACTATATCCTGTGATGCAGGCAGACGGTTCCTATTACACCCCGACTGCGCTCCTAATGCCCCTGATGCCAGTCCTTTCACCCCAAACAATCACTGCCCCAGCGGTAGGGATTCAAGTCTACCCTGACACAACAATAGCACACAGACCCAGCAGCAGTGTCCACTATAGTACGCCCGGTAGTTTTGACTCAGATAGTGAGTCACAGGCCGTTGCACAGGAGGCAAATATGACCTGGAATACTAACCCCAGACACCCCCCAGTACCCGACCGCTGCCCAAGATTATATGGGCAGACGCCCAAGCAGGTAGAAGGCGCCCCAATAATGTATGTCACCTCACCCCCTTCCTGGTAGACACAGGTGCAGCCAGGAGCGTAATTAGAGCTGCAGACATACCTGACCCTTCCTATTTGTCTGATATTGATGTTTCATGTGTGGGGGTAGATGGCACACCACGCTCTAGCCCATTAACACGACCCCTGCAGATAGGTCCCTACCCTGAACTATTTGCACGATTTGTAGTTTCCTCTACCTGCCCGCTTAATCTGCTTGGCGCTGATGTTTTATCCAGGTTACAGGCCTCCATAATATTCTCCGAGGACGGCACCA
Organism: Ascaphus truei; assembly: GCF_040206685.1. NCBI lineage: Eukaryota > Metazoa > Chordata > Amphibia > Anura > Ascaphidae > Ascaphus > Ascaphus truei. Next base: position 190,596,574 of record NC_134487.1, read on the forward strand.
TTGATGTAACCTCCCCGCTCTGGGAGTCAGATGTCTCTGCCCTTTGTTCCCTTCCAATACTTTTGGCATTAGCGGACAAACCCTCAGCTGTCAGTATACCGCCCGCTGTCATGGATAGGATCCCGTCCAAATTATGGTCCACAGGCCCTGAGGATATCGGGCACCTAAGGGTATCACCCATTATTGTACAGCTCAAACAAGGGGCCCCGCTTCCCCGTTAACTGCAATACCCCTCTTTTCCCTGTAAAGAAACGCACCGCGAAGGGTGAACCTGATAAGTATAGAATGGTTCAAGATCCTCAAGCAGTAAAAGATGCAACCATTGTACAATGTTTTAACAACAAATCTTTTCCAGATGACCCCAGAGGCTTCCAAGAATTTCACTGTTCTCAAACAGGTAATATCCTCTGCCCCTGCCTTGGGCCTCCCAGACTATGATTTACCCTTCAAGCTTTTCGTATCAGAACGAAATGGACATGCAACTGGAGTGTTAACACAGCCACACGCTGGCCGATGTCGACCTATTGGTTATTACTCCAGCCGTCTCGATGCTGTGGCTCGTGGTGGACCGTCCTGTCCTCGTGCTGTCTTTGCTGCTCAAGCACTGCTGGATAGAACTTTGGATATCGTTCTAGGGCATGACCTCATTCTCCTGGCACCACATGACATTGCTGCTATTCTTAATCAGACACACCCAAAACATCTGTCCGCTGCCAGACACCTCAGGTTGCAATGCTCGCTTCTCATTCCAGACAATGTCACCCTTCTCCGTTCTTCGGTGCCAAGTGCTTAACCCCTCCACTCTTCTTCCACTTCCCGAGGGGGGAGATGTGCAGGGACACGAATAAGAACAAAACACAGCTGGAGTCGACCTACCCCATGATTGCTTCGAACTCATGAAGCTAGAAACTGCTCATCTGCCCACGGTGAGTGAAAAGCCGATACAGAACCCAGATCTAATTCTGTTTGTGGCTGGTTCTAGATATGCCTTTGGAGTAGCACACGATTTGGCGTCATTTGGCAAACCAGGGGATTTCTGACAGCAGCAGGAACACCAGTGAAACACAGCTCAGCCATACAAGCTTTGATGGACGCCCTACTCCTTCCAAGGATGTGGCCATCCTGAAGGTAAAGCCCATGGGAAACTGAACACAGAAGAAGCCAGAGGAAACCATCTGGCGGATGCTGCGGCAAAACAAGCTGCCAGCGGGATACGAGAAGTGGAAGATCGAGTGGACACGACAAGGATGGTTCTGTTAATGCAGAACCTCCCAGTAAATCGAGAATATCTGAAGAAGTTGCAAGAATCTGCAACAAAGGAAGAAAAGGAAAGCTGGAAGAAAAGAGGTGCATCGCCCCAAGAAGGAATTTATGAGTACAAAAAGAAACTTTGTCTGCCACGGGCACTGTATCCTGCTGTGGTACAATGGGCACATGGAGCAGCACATCTCTCAAAGACTCTTATGAATGCACTGATCGACAAATACTATGTGGCGCCTGGAATTACCCCAATGACTAGTAATTTCTGCAAATTATGTACAATTTGTGCAAAGTGTAACCCAGGATGTGTGGAAAAACCACCGCAGAAACACCTTGCAAGGCCCTGCTTTCACTGCTACGCTAGCTAAAGAAATTTGGTCCACGCTAGGGACCACCCTTGCTTTCCACACCCCATACCATCCCCAGAGTAGTAGAAAGGTAGAAAGAATGAATGGCATACTGAAAACTAGAATGTTGAAAATGGCCCAGGAAACAAATATGCCCTGGCCAGATAGTCTACCCATTGCTTTGTGCAGTGTTCGATACACCCCACGAGGGAAACATGCTCTATCCCCATTTGAGATACTGTTTGGTACTGCCCCCAAACTTGGTTGTTACTACCCACAGCAGTTACAGATGCAGTCTGATGTTTTGACGAAATATGTAACTGCCCTAGCGCAAGAACTAACCAATATACATGGTCGAGTGTTTTCTTCTATTCCAGATCCAGATCTAGATACCGGGACTCATAGACTCGTGCCCGGAGACTGGGTGCTCGTGAAGAAATTTGTAAGGAAACATTCCCTAGAGCCCAGATATGATGGTCCTTTCCAAGTTCTGTTGACCACAGCAACATCAGTCAAACTAGCTGGCAAGAAGGCTCCAGCTCCCAACGAGGACACCTCAGAAGGAAAATTATGCTATATATCTTTTGCTTGTTGGGTCTAGGGGGGGGCACAAAAGGTTGCTATCACCCAACATGAAGGGGTAGTCACGTTTTGGTATAATTCATCCAATACTCATGTAGCTACCTTCTCCTTTGATTATTATAATATAGTCCGCTGCCCCTCAACACATTGGTAATATAATCGATACAGCAATGTCGGTTTCAGGTCTATTTATATATGCGTAACGGATTCCTACTGGGGAAAGGAATGTGATTACTGGGGAGCAGTAGGATGGAACACGGGAACAGATTGAGGATACCGACCACAAAATGGTCTAGCAAGGAAAGACGGGATAGCAAAAGATTCTTGCCCAAATAGGTATCGCAATAGTTATTATTTTTGTTTTGTTTGTAATTGTCTGATGTGTTCTCCCATGTTTTAAAAAATTCATGACCAAAGCTGTTGACAATAGCACTCCTACCCTTTTTCTGCAGTCAGATAATGATACTCCACTCTTGGAAGATGGTCCATTTACTCCGTTACAGTCCCTCCCAGTTAAGTACAATAGTATAAATCCATAGGGACAGCATCTGACTTCCTTATGTGCAAAGTCTGTGGCAAGGGGGGTCATGGACAAGCCATGACTCATCTAACGTACAGCACAAAAGAGTTCCCAGGCACATCTGGACAGATGAGTTAGTATACATCTAGGGACAGACTCAGAAATAGACATTTCAAGGGGGGACTGTGATGGATTGGATAAAATGCCTATTTCTTCTTCTTTTGTAATGTAATACTTTGCTATGATTCCTTACTCAAAATGGCTACCGCAGCTACCCCTCCCTTCAAGTAAGGAAGATGGCACCGAGGAATTCCCCTCAAATGCTGATGTGTCCAAAAAACCTGCAATAACAGGACCATAAACTGCAACAACAAGACCATACAAGGAAAAGACCCAACAAGAACCAATGAGATACTGACATGTGTATTTACACACAACCTTTAGACCTGAGAGAGCTCCTATTGCATACAATCCCCCACTGCAGCCTCTATATATGAACGTGGTCTGTAGGAATAAAGACAGACATTATCATCCTGAACTCCTGTGTGTCAGCGTGATCTTTTCTCAGTGCATGCACTATATATATATATATATATATATAGGGGAAAATAATATGGACGGGGACAGATACTCTGCAGACGATTGTTCTGATCCAAATCAGTTAGGGGACATTGTTCATAGTGTATTTTATTGTTACATATATTTTGCATATTGTTATATGATGCACTGATTAATTGCATCATGTACACACAATGCAATTGTGTGACATTTCATAGACATTTGTGTAGCTGCAGTTTGGTTTTTTTATATTTGCAATGGCTGCTGTATTTATTTTAACATGCAATGTGGTGGTTTTAAGATTAAAAATTCATGTTTTGATTTGTGGATGTTTTATGTGTTTCATAATGGGCAAATAATATATTATCCATATCTGGATAATAGTTATTTGGCACATTATTGTACTGTAGCTGTTGGGGGTGGGGAGGGTTTATTGGCCCCAAGGGTATGTGGGTAGGCCTCCCTTGCAGTTAGTGGGTGAGGGTGCTTAGGCCTCATGGGGTGGGGGGTTAGAGTTGGAGGGTATGTAGGCCTCCCGAGTGGTGGGTAAGGGTGGGTTAACCTCTTAATGACTGTAGCGGTTAATAACCGCTATGGTGATTAAGGGGTTAGGGGACATTACATTGGCTATTGTAATTGTTGTGCATGTTTTGCAGCACCGTAGGGGCATGGGCAGAATGAAGATGAGGATGAAGATGGCCTTCATCGTGGGTGCCTGTAAAACGTAAGTGTTAAATGTTTTGACTGTATTTATTGTAATTTAAATGTATTTAAAATGGGCAAATGCATTATTATCCATATGTGGATAATAGTAATTTTGCCCATTACAGTACTGTATGTGTTAGGGGGCGGGGGGGATGTGTGTTGTTTATTGGGGGCAATTGTCCCCAATAAACATGCTAATGTGCCTTAGCCCCTTCATTGCCTTAGCGGCTATCCGCTAAGATAATGAAGCTGCATTAATGTATTTTAAATAATAGTGTGCGGGAGCAGGGGGTCCCCTGAGCTGAACCGCATTGATTTCTGCCTCAGAGACACCCTGCTTCCCGAGTTACAGGCCCCGGTTTGGGGCATCGGTGCCAGTGCGGACGCCATCTATATAGAGCCCACGTCGCGTCTTGGACGCTATAAAGATGGCAGCGGCACTGGCACCCAATGCCCCATACTGGGGCCTGTAACTCGGGAAGCAGGGGGTCTCTGAGGAAGAAATCAATGCGGTTCAGCTCAGGGGACCCCCTGCACCCGCACACTATTAGGGCAACTGCACTATTAACTGCAAGGTCTGCGTACGCACTTTGAGAAGGCAGAGGAGAAGCAGCGAACTCTGCAGGATGACAATCTGCAGGCTGTTAAAGAAATTCAAGTGCTGCAGGAACGTCTGATGACCCAGTATGTCCCCGCAAAGCAGCATGAGAAACTGATGGCTACCCTGAGCATCACCAAAGCAACGCTAAAAGCCAAGCTTAGAACCCAGGTGACGCGGCACAAGAGGGAGCACAAGAAGGTCCAGAAACTGAAACAAGTAACTGTAGCCTAAGCAAAGAAGTTCATAGTGCTTCACAATGCAATAAAAATGTGGAAGCAAGCTCAGAGAAAGCAAAGCATGCAGATAAATTCCCTGAGAAGAGACTTGCAAGACGCACTCAAAAAACAGGGATCTCTCGCGGATGAGATTACAGTCCTACAAGGACAAGTATTGACCCTGACTAAGCGTCAGTATCCCACAGCCTCAAAAACCCATGAAGACAAGGGTACAGTGAGAGCTGGGAATACCGCTCATCTGAAAGACAAGGTTGCAAAATTTGAACCACCTAAACAAGCACTAGCAAAACCTTCAGCCACCCAGCAGGCAACAAAAGAAGGTACACGTGCTGAATTAAAACCAGAAGAATCCTTAGCTGATGAAGCTGAAAAAATGGGACATTCTCTGGAAGTGGGTGTGGAATTGCAAGTTAATCTCAAAGAGGCAGAACTAGCAACCCCATTGAGTGGGAAAAGGGCAGAGAGACAGCTTCAAGAGCGGAAAACTCAAAGGGCTGTTTTTAAACGCTCTGCAACTGCTGCCATACAGTATGCCTACAATAAGACGAGCACCCGACGCAAGGGAAATCTCATGACCGCGCACGTAGAAAAAAGACTATACTTGGAAAAAGTCCTCCTCGAGCGACTGAGGGGTGCTGATCTCAAGCACCTTCAGGAGGAGACACGAATAAACTGGAGAAAGGTCTCCAATCCCAGCAGGACTGAGGGTTCTCTTCCTCCATCGACTCTCATTCAAGTCACAGAGATATCTAGAATGAGAGTGGAAGGATGGGCTTTGGCCGTGGCAAGCCCGAGCTTCCCACAAACAGGGGAGGTATGTAACAGGGGAGTAATCCCTGTTCAAGTAATGTGCCTTTAATCTAGCAGTGTGGTGGTTAACTGCTGGTAGTCAATTAATAAACACCACCTGCCTGATTTAGATTGCTTACAAAAGCCTGTCTGTTGAGACAGAAAGTGTCTCCTTAGCTCATACCTGAGCTGAAGTTTGGAGAGAGAGGAGAGATTGTCTTTACTCTCACAACCTGTCTTGAGCTCTGCCAGAAGACACAGCATAGCTGCCTTCAAGACACAGGGAAAACTTCTAAACCTGAATGCTGACACACCCTGAGGGAAGGGAGCTGAACCAGGAACAGAGAAGATTTTCCCTCCAAGGAACAGATAAGACTTTCATTCTTAAGAGACTTCGTATATCTATTTATTTCATGCTATATGTTTTGGGGCTGGGAGACATGCTTATCTAGGGGAGTTGTGAACTGCATAGTGTTTCACTAGAAATACTCCCAAATGAATAGAAGCTTTGTTTACCCCTTGTTTGGATGGTTTCCTGATGTTGAGGAAACAGGCGCAATAAAAAGCCTTCTTTAATTGTCCGTCTACACCGTCATTTTGAAGTTTAAACATTTCTCTCGTTTTGAAAAATTTGTGCAACAGGAGTTTCCTCCCGAACAAGTTAGTGTCCTTTACCCAATCAAAGATACGAAAATTTTCAGATGGAGAGAAAGACAAGCCTTTGTTCAGGGCACTCATCTGATCAATAGTTAATGATTTACTTGAGAGGTTGATAACCTGATTCTGATCAGACACTGCAGTAGTTATCTGCGCCTCCTGTACCTATTGGTGAAACGTACGTTGGGTACGTGTGACGTCAGCAAGCCTGCGACATCGGCTAACTCGGAGTGGCAAGGGAGTCCTGTTAGTCTGAGCGTTTCGGAGACTGTAGCTGTGGACAGCATGAATGCTCAGACTGTGTATACATTGCACCCCTTGATAGATCCTCTCTGCACTCTGCTATCAGCTTCATTATAGCTGAGTACTGGTCAAAGCACCACAGAGGACACTTTCCTCTGCTGTGCAGTCTCCAGTATTACCAAACTGGGCATTTAAGTAATCAATGCCCAGTGGTGGAGGGGTTATTTGTACCCACCCACTTAAGGTTTAGGCTGTTGTCATATACACCTCTTCAACCTAGACAGTTGGTTAATTACCTAAGATTTTGCAGACTTAGATATTATGGGAGATATGCAATTTTCATGAGAAACCCAACCAATAATAGGGTCTCAAGATATTCAGGGAATTCGCTCTCTGTTCATTTAAACAGGACAACTGTGATAAAAATAAACACACAAACACGAATTTTGTTGTGGTAGAAGAATTTAATTATATACTCTCTAAGTGTTTTTGCAATATTTCAGTCACCGTTGTGTAATCACACTCCGATTTTTATTATACTGCACCGACACACTTTATTCGAGCAAATACCCGGTATGTACCTGGCAGATACCTGGAATGCGCCGCTCCTCACCTCTGACAAGCCCCGTTGCATTTGCCTTCCCAGCCTGGGTTCATGCCTGGCTGACGGGCGGCTGATCTGTTAAATGATAATGATTAGGATTTAATAGGCTGTAATGCTTCGCGTGTCTACCAGATGGCATAAATTCATGAATTGTAATGCAGTATATATATATATATACTGTGCAGTATTGCAGCCAGCGGGAATAAAATGCTTCAATCCCTGCTTGGAAAATACCTCAATGCACTCGGGCAGAAAACAGTCATAAACCTCAATACACCCGGGTATACCCGAATTCGTGGGACTAGCCGAGCTCGAATAAAGTGTGTCGCCAGTGTATGTTCACGTGTTTGTTTTGTTTTATTCCATATCCCGTACACTTTATTTTAATTACGTTAATAAAACCGAGTTTTAATTTGTAGAGGGGTGTGCCACTACCTCAAGGGGATACTTTCCTGTCTCACCTTCCCCTGTATATATCATACTGTAAACAATAAGTATATTTAATTTTATGTCAATGTGTACAATTCAATGTGTGTGTTATTAAAATTAATAATGGCTTGTTCTTGTATAGCGCTGCTAGTTTTACATAGCACTTTACAGAGACATTTTGCAGGCACAGGGCCCTGCGGAGCTTAGGTGTGTATGTATGTGTGTGTATGATATAGATATATATGCACACGCACGCATATACATGCGCACACATACACATGTGCACACGCACACATGCGCACACATACATTCGCACACGCACATATATACACACACACATGAACATGCGCACACGCACACATACATGCGCACACGCACACATACATGCGCACACGCACACATACATGCGCACACATGTGATGTAACTGTAGCCGGGTCCCCCTCTGCTCGACGACCCCCCCTCGTTACCTCCGTGCCGGGAGCAATGGCGAGTGCTGCCGGCGCCAAGCGGCAGACTCGCCGGAGGTTCTGGAGGGTGGGGGCCGAGCAGGGAGCGCTCTGGTGCGCCGGAGACTCCGCGGCGGCCCGACAAGGCAGGGTGCTGCCAAATTGATCCTCGCGCATGCGCAGTGCGGCAGGTAGCGGCGGCGGCCCCTAGAGTGCTCGCGCATGCGCAGTGATCGCGCGAACAGCACGGCAAATCAGCAGAGGGCTCACAGCAGGGACTATATGTCCCATGAGCCCTAGGGGACCCCACGTGATGCCAGGGAGCCAATAGGGCTGTAGCCTCTCCCTGCTGAAGGGATTTTAGATACATTTCGCAGGGTTTTGAGGAGCACGTTAGTCTGGACCAGGAAGAGCTAGGGGAAGGAGGTGAGTGCAGGGGTCAGTGACCCGCTGCATTAGGCCAGCAATCCCCTAGGCCCCAGATAGGTCCTGAACCCCCAGCTTGTGGTGCTATAGGGACAGGCCCTAGATAGGGACACTGCCCCATTAGCTATTGGCTTAGTCAGGGACACAGCGCTGAAGCCGTGCAGCCCTGCGAGGTGGGTTCTGGGCTCAGAACGCCACCAAAGACACTGAGACTAAGGTGATATTATCCACGCCGGAATTCACCCAACGCGGTGTGGAGGACGACGTCGGATCAGGCGGAATCCCGGTCGTAGTCTGCGGAACCCGGGGTAGGATCCCCGGGCAGGTATCATTCTTCAAGTGCACCAACAATCCTACATTATACTCACACGGTACCAGTGGCTGCGCAGTCACACATATCATCTCACCTTAAGGGTGCGGGACATATTGTGTGGGGTTATTGGACACGGGGTGGGATCACCCGGTGTACGTGGGAGCGTCCTGCGAGACGCAGTAGTTAGTGTCTCCTCCAGAGAGGGACACCTGTTTATATATGAATAAGTATTGCTATAGTAGAGTATAAGTTATGCGCATATATGCAGTAAAGCCTGTTCCGTTTTACAACTGTGTGTTTACCGTGATTGTTTCCTGTGAAGGCCTCCTCCCACTCCGTTGGGATCCCTCCCAGGTGGAGGCATTGCACCACGAGATTATCATATGTATGTACCCCAGGCTCCCCGAGCAGAGGCTTAGGCTCCTGAGAGCCACACAGGTATACACAGCAGGTTGTAGCGTCTGTATTCACAGGGAATACCCGTTACATAACCTACGTGGGACAGAGTGTCCACAGATGGGATAGCTACCGACCCCGCCAAAGTCAAATCTGTGGTGAACTGGCCCAGACCAGAAAACGTAATGGAGCTCTGCTCCTTCTTAGGATTCTGTGGTTACTATAGCTGCATTGGGAAGGGATATTCGAGCAGGCAAAGGTCCTCAACGACCTTGTCAAGATCTACCCTGAGGATACAGGGCGGAAAGGGGGTGGGGGTTTGGTGTGTATTTGGTGGTGTGGGGTTTCATGTGTATTAGGGGGGGTGGGGGTGAATTTGGGTGGGTTGGTGTGTATTTGGGGTGGTGGTGTGTATTTGGGGGGGGGTTGGTGTGTATTTGGGAGTGGGGGGTTTGGTGTGTATTTGGAGGTGGAGGGGTTTGGTGTGTATTTGGGTGTGGGGGGTTTGGTGTGTATTTGGGGGTGGGGGTTTGGGGTGTATGTGGGGGTGGGGGTTTGGTGGGTATTTGGGGGGGTTGGTGTTTATTTGGGGGAGTTGTGTATGGTGGGGGTTGGTGTGTATTGGGAGTTGGTGTGTATTTGGGGGTGCAGTGGAATTTGTATATATTTGGGGTGGGGGTTTGGTGTGTATTTGGGGGTGGGGGGTTTGATATGTATTTGGGAGGGTTGGTGTATATTTGGGGGGTTGGTGTGTATTTGGTGTGGGGTTGTGTATATTTGGGGGGTTTTGGTGTGTATTTTGGGGGTTTGGTGTATATTTGGGGGGGTGGTATGTATTTGGGGGCTGGGGTAGGTTTTTTTGTATTTGGTATGGTGGGTTTTTTGTATGTATTTTGTAGGGGGGATTGTGTGTATCGGGGGAGGGGGAGGGAATGAGTGTAAGGAGTGGGGATTGAGTGAGAGTGGGGTAATTGATGGAGGGGGGAGAGAGTGAGAGGAGAGAGGGGGTGAGACAGAGGGGGGAGAGAAATACATGGGAAGAGGGGGGGAAATAGAGGGGGCTCGTGAGGTGTGAAATGGGGGGGCATGCAAGACCGCCGACATGAGGGGGCGGGGCGGTCATCATAACTCTAGTCCTGGGCCCCTGGAAATCGGCACCCCATAACGGGGACCTGTATCTCATGAAGTTGGGGGTCCCCAAGGCTGAAACTAATGCGGTTCAGCTCAGGAGACCCCCTGCTCATCTACACTAATATAAAAATAAATAAAGCTAATTGGGAAGAAGTTTGGCATCTCCACGCTAAGGCAATTAAGGTCACCTGATGTTCGTGTATGCCCCCCTAGTTTCCTGGGGGTATCTGTGTGAGAGTCCATGGAAGGAGTGAATCCCTTCACTATAATATCGTTGTAAATTAATATATATATTGTGACATAGTCCAAAGATGTTAGGCAGCTTTCTGCCCCATTTTAGGTCAGAAAGTGCAGGAATAGTTAAAAATGATCCGTTCCACAGCTTCCCATTAACTCAGGCAGCTGGATGGAAAATCCAGACCACAGATTACAATGGCTCTAGTTCTCCCTCAACTGCTCTTCTAATCACATGCACAGGTATTTAGAGCAGAGAGGTTTTGCATTTCACTCTCTCTCCTTAGAGCCTGGAGGCTGGGGGTATCGCTGCTCCCCGGAATCCAGTTCGGGGTGGACGGCCCCTCCAAGTATCACAGTACCAGAGGATTTGCCTGGACACTTGGGACCGTGTTCCCACCACGAACAGATAAGACAAAACAAAACAAATGTTTATTACTGTTGCTAAAAGACTGTGCTGTATCTAGTGACCCTAAATGAGAGGGCATTGTTTTAAGCTGAGGAACCAGGTTAGTTGGCCCAGTTAGTTCGCAGTTAGAGGCTGATTCTGATGTGTAGTTAGTTCCCTGAAAGGGATAGGATTTCTTTATATGATTTGGTTTTTATTTCTTAAAAGTGACACTGTGTGAAATGCTATGACACTGATATAAGTGAACTGCTGAATGAAAATGTCTGAGTGCCTCTAACCTACACATGTTAAAGCTGCAGTACCTTACTTGGATGAAAATAAAGCAGGCAGAAGTCTGAGTTAAGCAATATAATACTTTGCATGATCCTGTTTGTTTTATAATTAACCCTAGAAGACTGTCGGGAAGAACCCAGACAGACATCAGAACTACAAAAGAGGGGCGTTTGTCACATATGGTGGAGAATGCGGGTCGACACTAAAAAGTCTGTGGGTTTGCAAATAAATGCGGGCCTTTAAAATGGCCGCCCAGCTGAACTAAAGTACAGATGCTATGAGTGAAGTCTGTCCCACTGTGTATATCAGTTGTGCTTCTAGCATACACAGAGAATGTGCGAAGTGTGGATGCAATAGCACCCTGAACCCAAACAGAAAACCAAAATGTTTTGCTGAAGAAATTTTTTTTTGCATCTAGCAAGTGCTGTTTGTAAAGCTAATGCCTTTTGCTGAAGTGAGTGAATTGCAGCTAGCAAATTGTCTCTGCCGGGTTTCTAAAATGGCCGACGTGGAATGTTTGTTTTGCAATGCACGTAATCTTGAAAAACAGATTCCCTTCCGGCCATACGATGATGATGACGACAACTCGTATGTGGCCCCGGGAGGAGAGCCGTACCCACAGATGAATTTAGTATGCTGGGCCTGTCGTGAAGTAGGTCACATGGAAGATGTGTGTCCCAAAATTTTCAAAGACAACCAGCTGCAAAAGCAAGCAACGCCCTGTGAGTGCAAGCAAGATGTGGAAGCTACCAGTGAGTGTGTGCCCAGTACCACTGATATCTCTGGAGCTAATAAAGCAAAAAGAAAGAAGAAGAAAAAGAAAACTGTTCCTCAAGTCACAGGGGAAGTGACCGAGCCACTTGAACCTGCGCTGTCAGGACATGCGTCAGAAAGGCGCCGAGATGTGCTGCAGACCGGAGTGACCGGCAGAATTGTCACGGGAACAGTGGCAAAGGAAAAGGAGGAGCAAAGGGAAGCTGAATCCTTGAACCAGGATAAAGAGGCTTTGGTTTCTGCACTCCAAGCTTCTCGCCATGATTATGAAGTCCTGTGGCAGGATTTGGTGAAGGAGCAAGAATGATGGAAGAAGGTGCAAGAAGCGAACGCAGAGTTACAGAGGTGTATACTCCCAGCTTTACAAGAGCACGAGGCTTTGAAGAAAACAGAGTCTCTCTTACAGAGTGAGCTGGAAGAGGTGACGACTAGTCTGGAAAAGGCCAACACCGTAATTGCTATCCTAAAACAGAAATACGGGAAAGCTCTACAAGAGGTTCACGCACTCAGCACAGAGGTGCAAAACTCACGCCTGGAGGGCCACGGTCTGAACACAGAGCTGGGAATGTTGAAGCAAACCCATGAGATTGCCCTAAGTGAGTTAGAGACTGTAAAGCAAGAAAATGAGAGTCTGAAATTGGAAAATTCAGATTTGACTGACCAAGCAGAAAAAGTAAAGAAACAGTTGACTCAGGAAAGATTAGAAGTGCAGGAAGCACTACAGAATGCATTGATGCACACTCAGAGCCAGCACCAGGAAGAAATGGAGGCTCTGAGAACAGAATTGCGACATGTGTGCACAAAACAGAATTGTCTCGTGGAGGAACTTAACGTTTTGAAAAAGGAGAAAAGCATTAGAATAATTCAGAAGCACTGCAAAGCTCTTATCCAAGGAAGAAGGGAAAGAGAAAATTATCGGCGTAAACGCGCCACAACTATCATCCTACAGGCTGCCTACAAAGGGATGAAAATTCGTCAGTTTAATCGCCGGAATAAAGTAGCCTGTGTTCTTCAATCATTCTACCGTGCCCGGATGGTACGAAACAGGTTCCTCATTATGAAAGGAGCAACTATAAAAATTCAGTCTCTGAATAGGATGACACAGAACAGGATTCGCTATCAAACCCTGAGAAAGGCGTCACTGGTTATCCAGCGGTACTTTCGCCTCAATAAATGTAGGCCTCAGGAAAGAGAGGCCCAAGGCTACATGCCTGCCGGCTGCAAAGGTAAAATGCCACAGGGTACAGCCAGAGTTATTGAGAGCCCCATCAAGGTGAAGGTGCTCCAGGTAATTAGCGCTTCATCTTCTAAGTACCATATAATTGCCCCAAAGGGAAAATCCCAAATCTCTAAGAGTGAAGATGGTTGTGAGGAAATACATGGCAGTAAGAAGTACCATAAAGGTTCAAAGGTTGCAAAGCAAAAGCGACGAAGGTCAACGCTGGCCTTGAATTTATCCAGATCTCGCCACTCTGGGCCACAATATAAAGACAAAGACTATCCGGCCCCAGAGTACCGTCAGAAGTTAAAGAGACAGTCCGACCATGTGCAAGAGACAGAAAGCGTTAAAATGAACTCTGAGGATATAATGGACTGGAAGTCAAGAAAAAAAAAAGTAGTGGAATTAACCAATTGGGTTACACGTGCGGACTATGTCACTACCACAGTATATGCTATACTATGCCTTTAGAAAAGCATTTTTGTAAATATTGCAATGTTGTATTTTTTTTTTCTTCATTGAAAATATAGGTAAAACTACAAATTAATATACAGGGTTGATGGCCCTTAAGATTACAAGGCTGTAGTTTAAAAAAAAAAAAAATATATATATATATATATATATATATATATATATATATATATATATATATATGTAGCCATGCTGTAAAATGGCTGCAGTCATCTCTCCTGCTGACAGTAAGGCCTGGTAAGTTATGGGCATGCCAGCAGTAATTATGGAGGTTTGCCCTCACACCCTGGTGAGGTGCCCTATGTATGGATGAGAGTGGTCACATGCTCTGAATCCATAATTAGTGATGTCAGAGTTGTCAGCCCCCAGAGGATACATAAGGCACAGCACTGATCAAAAGTTAGTGGTTCAGAAGTGGTTACTAAGCTGTTGGGAGGTTCGGTTCTATAATGTTATGCCAAGAGTATAGTTAGACACTGCAAGGTGATGAGACTTTGACCAGGGACCTGGCACAGGAAAGACATCCCTGCGGGGATGCGGGGATAGGGAATCCCCAAATCAAAGACAGAGACATACCTTTCATAGGGAAGCAGCTGAATGATTATGTGTGGCTAGAAGATCACTGTGAGGGGCAGTTAGCCCACAACCGTCAATAAAGATGTTCCTGATTAAAGATACTCTCGTGTGTAAGTGTGGAGTCATTACACCGAGAGGGGCACCACGGAGGAGTTCCTCAACAGGACCATCCCCAAGCGACAGCAGGGATCCTGATGAGGTGGAGGCGCTGCACTGGATCTAGGTAGGACTCAAGCACACTACCTCAGCTGCCTGTCTGGGTTGGCAAATCCCCACACAAGATCATGCAGGAGACTCAGGAGTCCTGTTGCCAACAGGTGCACCACCAGACATCACACTGTAATGGGGACTGGTTAGACCACAGGGGCCAATATGAGATTGGGTGGGTCAGGCTAGTCCAGAAAACCCGTTACATTTGGAGGCGCTGCTGAGATACCTGTCAACAGGACAGCTAGGCACACTGGGAAACAGGGAGAGTGTCTGCTGCCACTTTGTGCTGCGTTGGGATGGACCTAGGGGGAGTCAGGGGGCTGATGGCGTATGTCAGTTCTCAGGGACGACCTAGGGGCCTGAAAGGAGTGGGGGGTTTGGAGCCGGGCTATAGCTGTCCTAGTCACCGTGAGGTAGTGCTAGTTGGTAGGATGCCAGAAGGGATGGCCTGTTAACGTGGTCAGGAATCCTGGAGAGGGTCTGCGCTAGGCTAACCAAGACAGGTAGACGCCCCAAGTACTGCATGGGAGCCCCAGAGTACTCTAGCCCATTCCAGACCTCTTACCGTGGGGAGCACAGACTGGGAGGAAGGAGATACAGCAGACACTGAGAGAGTGAGCCTAGCCTGAGGTAGTGCATACATGAGTCCAGCCTACATTAGGTACACATGGTGGTGCATCAGGGAAATCTTTATTGTACCGGTGTGGAGGCTGCCCCGCAGAGAGGAGCTCCATGTACAATAATCACGGAAACAAGATGTCTATGGCGACCGCAAGAATGGAGGATCCGCGCGGTGCGGATAGTCCAAATTGGCGACCGGAGGCTAATGGAGAGAGCGCACATGGCATGTGTGCGGTTGAAGAGCAAGTTGCTACCGATATGTCTGTCACGAGCCTGCTATGGAGTGGAGTGAGAGCCGTGGCCGCCCCGTTTTGGTCCTGCCAAGGGCACCGAGGCGCTACACTGGAGGACTGTGTTGAGGTCATTGTTATAACAGGAGGAGAACACAGTGAGAGTGACTGTCAGTCGGCATACAAACAGATGAACGCTACCTCATTCATTGACCAGACTGACAGTGCGACCCAAAATGGCGGCTCCCGCTACCCTGGGAGACCGCGTGGGCCGATTGCAGAAAATTCTGCAAATGCGAAATTTGCAAGGAATTGGCCAGAAGCGGCGCCAACAGGAGAGCCCCACCCTGATGGGGGGTATGGCGCGAAAGCTGCGGCCGCGCCTTCATGGACAGTGACTCACTCAGCCCCAGTGCTGAGTCAACCGATTAGCCTGTGGGACCCTCCCCTAATCTCAACCAGGGGGAGTGGTTTCCAACTATGCCCTGTGGGTATGAATTCCGCGGAGCAAAGCGCTGGTGATGTGACAGCGCTGCTACCAAAAGTAGTCCCTGCAGCTGGTGTTGTGTACGGAAAGGAAGGGTACTTTGCACGCAAGGCAGCTGCAAGAAATCGACTGGGATTGGCGCCAAAGGAAGAACCCCACCCAGTGGGGGATAAGAGCGCGAAGGCTGCGGCCGTGCCCTCTAGGACTGAAAGAGGTGCGGCCTCAATTAAAGGACATCCTATCCCATTGTGGGACCCGCCCATAATCGCTACTACTGGGGGCGGATTCCAATTGTGTCAGACAAGGGCGGAGCTGAACCAAGGAGTGGCTGACAATCCAACCCCTGTTGATCACTCACGCGGAACCAGCTTCCAGAACAGACCATTGTTGAAAGTGGCTCCCACCAGGACAATGGCCTGCTCCCCAGACGTGAACAAGATGGTGTCTACTCAGCCCTATGCAGTACCAGGGGGGGTACTGGTGATACGCGTAGCGGGCGCGGAGACAGTGGTGGGCCTCTGCCTGCAATGCAGACTGCCCGGCGGTACCATGTGTACAGCGGCGCGCTGTCCACAGTGTGGCACGCAGTACCTGTGGCCTATGCCCACATTTGTGCCAATCCAGACAACTGACCCAATGGGGGATATGGCTAGGCTGTCCGCCGAGTCCCCCGGTGCACTGTGGACCAAGAGTGCAGATCCCGGAGAATGGGGATCAGAGCCGGTTAATACGGCTGGGTCCGAAGAGCATGGAGAGATCGGTCAGGCAACTGACCGGGAGAAGAGAAGGCGGTCGCCACGATCGGCGACCCCAAGTACCCTTAATGTGGATTCCTCGGACGAGGGACCCAAAGAACTATCCAGTACCCTGGTCTGGCCGGTGGCGGTGTCCTGTGGAGGAAATGGGGTGAAAAGGCCACTTACCGGGAGTGACAGTGGGAGGAGTCGTGTGTCGCCGGTGGAGCGAAGGCCTGAGAGGCGGAGCCCTTCCATTCCGGGGACCGGCGGGTCCAGTGGCAACGGGCGATCCACGCCCACACTGCAGACTGGTAAGAATAGTCCTTGTTCTTGCCAGGCTCCGGTGCTGACACTAGCAGAGGAGGGGCTGTGCCAGGCCAAGACGGCGCACATGGCCGCAGGTGGACTTCCGGATATCATCGTGGAGGAAGAGATCCCGCATGGGGGTCCATCCCAAGATGGCGGCGTATCCGAATCCGGCGATGACGTCGTTTCCGGCGGAGGTGGCGGAGCAAGCGCAGGGCAGAGGTTCCTGATCACCCTGAAAGACAAAGAGCTGGCAGGCCGAGAGGCGGAGCAAGAAGGGTGAGGATCAGCCAGCGGAACCCCTGCTCAGTGGTACGGGACAGTCCGATAACGGAGAGCGGGTCGGAACCCCGCGGCTGCCAACCGCCTACCCCTATGCCCAACCCCACGCTCTAGATAATGCCCCTGCCCCAGTCACCTGTTCCCGGGGATCCTCGTCCAGTTTGGGGGTGTCGGAAGGGTCCTTGGGGGTTGGTGAGAACCGGACTGGGGAGAGACTAGGCAGCTTTGCCTCCGAGGGTGGTTCAAGGGGTGGAGGACAATTGGGGCACATGTCAAAGTCCCGATGGGTGCCTGAAGAGGCTGATGTACAATTGGAGGAGACGCCAAAACACGAAAGGTGGTCCCGACCCCGTTCCGCGGGGACCTCTGGGGTATGCTCTTGGGGGGGTACCGTTGAGGGAGACTCTCTAGAGTCTGGGCCCAAGAGGCCTAGGGAGACCCGTTGGTGGGCGCCCTTATTTGAGGGATATGTGGGGTGGATGGACCGCACGCGGTTCCTATTAGAAAAAGATGATGTGGTGGACTACTGGTGGGCTAAAGGGGAGTTCACGCCCGCCGAGAGAAAGAAAGAGTTACAGTTCAGGTGGTTCCTAATAGGCCGGAACGAGATTGAACCAATGGGTCCGGAGTTATTATCAGACCCTGTGGACCCAGATGAGCCCTTGTCCTGGGTATTACCAGGGAGAGCGGAGAACGCCAATTTAACTAGGTGTAGTCGGGCTGAAAGGGCCATTACAGCAAAATACAAGTACTCCCATGGCTTGGAGTACCCGTACGTCCCAGAACCCCTCATGCAGGAGATTGAGGATAACAGGGACCAATGGTTAAGGGAGACCATAGAAGAATACATGGTCAATAAGGGGGGTGCCATTACTGGCAGTAAGGCGGAGGAACGGATTGAACACCTAATAAGGGTATGGAGCATCGGGCGAAGTGTTTATAAGCACAAGGTGATGTACCGGCCTGAGAGGGGTTTGCCGCGCAGTTACAGCGTGACTGTCCTGGACATGGGGGGTCGGGAGGTTAAGAAACCCGATCCCCGGCACTATTATTAGGAGGTACTGGGTAGTATTGCGCGAGTTCGGGGCTGCTGGACAGGGCGTGCTTGGCGCAATGTGATTTGTTCATAATCTGCATGTTCTAATAAATATGTGTATGTTCCATTTTACAGTGCTTCCTGAGGAAAGGTACTTCAAATTTAAGTCCCAGCCGGGGACGGTGGGATTCACACAGAATGTAGCCATGCTGTAAAATGGCTGCAGTCATCTCTCCTGCTGACAGTAAGGTCTGGTAAGTTATGGGCATGCCAGCAGTAATTATGGAGGTTTGCCCTCACACCCTGGTGAGGTGCCCTATGTATGGATGAGAGTGGTCACATGCTCTGAATCCATAATTAGTGATGTCAGAGTTGTGTCAGCCTCCAGAGGATACATAAGGCACAGCACTGATCAAAAGTTAGTGGTTCAGAAGTGGTTACTAAGCTGTTGGGAGGTTCAGTTCTATAATGTTATGCCAAGAGTATAGTTAGACACTGCAAGGTGATGAGACTGTGACCAGGGACCTGGCACAGGAAAGACATCCCTGCGGGGATAGGGAATCCCCAAATCAAAGACAGAGACATAACTTTCATAGGGAAGCAGCTGAATGATTATGTGTGGCTAGAAGATCACTGTGAGGGGCAGTTAGCCCACAACCGTCAATAAAGATGTTCCTGATTAAAGATACTCTCGTGTGTAAGTGTGGAGTCATTACACCGAGAGGGGCACCACGGAGGAGTTCCTCAACAGGACCATCCCCAAGCGACAGCAGGGATCCTGATGAGGTGGAGGCGCTGCACTGGATCTAGGTAGGACTCAAGCACACTACCTCAGCTGCCTGTCTGGGTTGGCAAATCCCCACACAACATCATGCGGGAGACTCAGGAGTCCTGTTGCCAACAGGTGCACCACCAGACATCACATTGTAATGGGGACTGGTTAGACCACAGGGGCCAATATGAGATTGGGTGGGTCAGGCTAGTCCAGAAAACCCGTTACATATATATATATATATACATACAGTGTTCGACAAACCTATACATTTGCTCACCCCGGGCGAGAGGATTTAACCCCCGGGCGAGTAAATATTGGCCCAAGCAGCACACGTTTGGTACTAGGTGGCGAATAGATTTTTTGGTGATTTGTATATATATATATTGGTAGCTTACAATATAGGGGAAAAATGTCCTTTCCGGTTGGTAAATATATAATGAGGTTCATATTCTAGAGTAGAAAAACCCAGGGAGGTAATAGAAACTGTCTGGTTTTGTGAGTATATTTAGTATATCCTGGGTTATAAGAATGTGTGCTAGACATTTATTTTTCAAAATAGTTCCCTAATAGAGAGCAACAAAATATGTTTGCCAAGTATAGTCTCTTATGACGAAACCTATTGTCCATAATTGCCGTGGGGAAAAAAAAAAAAAGTTCATATTCGGGTCATGTGAATGCTTAATATTGTACTGAGGAGTTAGCTCAAGTATTTCAGGTAGGACGCTCACCCCAGTGAGGTCCATGGCCGCTCACCCCAGTAGGTGTGAGCTGGGGAGGGGGATATGTGACATAGTCCAAAGATGTTAGGCAGCTTTCTGCCCCATTTTAGGTCAGAAAGTGCAGGAATAGTTAAAAATGATCCGTTCCACAGCTTCCCATTAACTCAGGCAGCTGGATGAAAAATCCAGACCACAGATTACAAGGGCTCTAGTTCTCCCTCACCTGCTCTTCTAATCACATGCACAGGTATTTAGAGCAGAGAGGTTTTGCATTTCACTGGAGGCTGGGGGTATCGCTGCTCCCCGGAATCCAGTTCGGGGTGTACGGCCCCTCCAAATATCACAGTACCAGAGGATTTGCCTGGACACTTGGGACCGTGTTCCCACCACGAACAGATAAGACAAAACAAAACAAATGTTTATTGCTGTTGCTAAAAGACTGTGCTGTATCTAGTGACCCTAAATGAGAGGGCATTGTTTTAAGCTGGGGAACCAGGTTAGTTGGCCCAGTTAGTTCGCAGTTAGAGGCTGATTCTGATGTGTAGTTAGTTCCCTGAAAGGGATAGGATTTCTTTATATGATTTGGTTTTTATTTTTTAAAAGTGACACTGTGTGAAATGCTATGACACTGATATAAGTGAACTGCTGAACGAAAATGTCTGAGTGCCTCTAACCTACACATGTTAAAGCTGCAGTACCTTACTTGGATAAAAATAAAGCAGGCAGAAGTCTGAGTTAAGCAATATAATACTTTGCATGATCCTGTTTGTTGTATAATTAACCCTAGAAGACTGTGTCGGGAAGAACCCAGACATACGTCAGCGCTACAAAAGAGGGGCGTTTGTCACAATATATATATATATATATATATATATATATATAGACCATACGATACCGGTTGCAACACGACATCAAGGGACAGCACGCAGGTAAGTAAATCAAAAATGTTCTATATTTGATAGAAGACACAAAAACCGACGTTTCGGTCCCCCAGTGGGACCTTTCTCAAGCACCAAAACTTATTTACTTGCATATGGTGTGCCGGCTGTGCATTGGATTCTATATATATATATATATATATATATATATATATATATATATATATATATACACACAAATTAATTTACGATATTTACACCCTATCTAAAGCGCCCATTTTCTTCATCATGTGTCAGTGCTGTTGGGAGGAAGGGCAAGATAGACTGGACTTGGTGGTAGGAGGAGAGAGTTGTTGATTTGTGAGTTGTTGGTGATTATTAAGTGAGTTGTCTTGTGTTATTATATTTTTCTCTCTACATTTTTGTATTGTTAGTGTGAAAGAACTTTGTTAGTGTCATTTTTGTTTATATTTGTTTTTTGTGTGAGTGGACATATGAGTGGACGTGTGAGTGGATGAGTGAGTGGATGTGTGAGTGGATGTGTGAGTGGTGCGGTGGCTGGAGGAGTGGTGGATTGTGGGAGTGGTGGAGTGGCGGTGGCTGGAGGAGTGGTGGAGCATGGGAGTGGTGGAGTGGCGGTGGCTGGAGGAGTGGTGGAGCGTGCGAGTGGTGAAGTGGCGGTGGCTGGAGGAATGGTGGAGCGTCGGAGTGTGGGAGTGGTGGAGTGGCGGTGGGTGGAGGAGTGGTGGAGCGTGCGAGTGGTGGAGTGGCGGTGGCTGGAGGAGTGGTGGAGCGTGGGAGTGGTGGAGTGGCGGTGGCTGGAGGAGTGGCGGTGGCTGGAGGAGTGGCGGTGGCTGGAGGAGTGGTGGTGGCTGGAGGAGTGGCGGTGGCTGGAGGAGTGGTGGAGCATGGGAGAAGAATGGCACGTACAGGTACGGTCCGTCCTGCCAGGGCAGGTACGTCCCGTGCCGGTACGTCCCATGATACTACTCCAGATGGGAGAGCGCAGGTGGGGGAGGTTAGCGGGAGTAGTGGACAGGGGGAAAGGGACAGTGTCCAGCATCCGACCAGTGATGCAGAGCAGGCTGATGATGGAAGTGATGAGGGGCCACCATCAAGCCTGGCGCGTGCTGAAGGCATAAGAAACCCACGGTTTACCCCTCGGGAAAATTAAATACTTGTGGAAGGTGTCATGGCTTAGTTTGACCAACAATATGGCTCATTGTCATGTAAAAATATTTGTTTAATGATTGTATTCAAATAATGTTTTGTGGTTTTTTTTAAACATTCAATTATGTTTGTGAAATAAATTAGTTACGTAACATTCAGCTGGTAAACATGTAAACATAACGGAGGTGTGCTGCTGATTCGGCACATTTTATTAATCACGAATGCGCGCATGACATAGCCTAATAGGTGTCTGTAACTATATGTACAGGTTGGTACACTTTTTAATATATTAGCATACATTATGAAATCACACTAGTTAAATGTACATTAGCCTATAGGCATGTATTGATACATTTTTACATATACACAGCTACTGTAAAACGCAGACCAGTCACAAGACTAAACTGTGGCCACAGATATGCAGATCGGTATCTGCATCAGGCGTTTTTTAGACGAACCCCAGAGACGTGCAAGAAACGCTTTGGGGATATAAATCTGCGACTAAAGAAGAAGATGGCAAAGGCCGGGCGCCATGCATGTGGGACAGGAGGCGGCCCTCCAGCATCGTTAAATTTACGTTCCTACGAGGAGAGAATGTATCTAATAATTAACCCAAGACTTATTTTTGGTATTGGAGGGATCAGGGATATCGGCCCATCAACCTCACAGTCGACACCAGGAGAGTAGTATGCTATCAAATCAATCTTTAATACAGAAATAGTGAGAGAAATGCAAGCATTTATAAATACAGTATAAAAAGAACTTGAGTTTATATGATGTGATCAAGGAATGGCTAAATTACACAGGGCTCTCTGTTCACTTTGTCAAAAGCATGCTTGTTATTTAACTGATACATGTTGTAAATTTATTGCATCAAAACATGTGCATTAACAATGGATGTACAGCCAAATTAAGAACAGGAGCACATAATTATTTTGTCATGTTGATCGTAATTTGTACTGTATTTGTTTATGATATAGTTATTGCTGAAGACACGGAGTCTGATGTCTCCGCAACCCCAAATCTTGAAGATGTCATAAGTGAGGAGGAAATGTTTGTGGATCGACCAGATATAGATATCCCAGAGCTTGATGTCCGTGATGCACAAGATTCAGCAACAGATTTAAATGGTACTCCAGGATCCCGAACATCCTGGAACAGATGAAGACGACAACGAGCCTATCCAAGCAGGCCAAGGCGACAAGGTATGTGCCGAAGCATTGGCCAATCTAAGTAGCTGAGAGGGCATGTTTTTCCAAAATCAAAAGGCTGGTGCAGACAGACAGGCAAAAACAAATGAAAATATATATCAGAGTCCTTATGACGCAACAACAAGAGACTCTCCAAAACATGTAAAATAGCCTGAGTATTATTGCCAAATGTATGTCACAGGTAGTGGCACACGTACAGGCACAGCCACAGCCACAACCACAACCACAACCACCGCCAGAGCCACAGCCAGAATCAGAGCCAGAATCAGAGCCAGAGCCACAACCACAGACAGAATCAGAGCCGCAACCACAGCCAGAATCAGAGCCACAACCACAGCCAGAATCAGAGCCACAACCACAGCAAGAATCAGACGCAATGGCAGAGCAGGATCCAGAGCCAATGACACAGACAATTCCACTGGCACAAGCACTGGCACTGACACTGGCACAGCCGCAGGCACATCAACTGGCACATGCACTGGCATTGGCACTGGCCCAGCCCCAGGTCCAGCCACAGGCACTGGTCCACGCCCAGGCCCATCAACAAGCACAAGCATTGGCACAGACACAGGAACAAAGTACCAGCCAAAGTACCCCACGTGTTGTTGAACCAGCAAAATATCCAACCCAACCAAGTGCAACACCTAGCAGTTCCAGGCTACGTTCTACACGTAACAGTGCACCACATCAAGTCCTACCACACGATCAACATTCAAAAGGCATTCAATTACTTCAGTTCAGTAATGTTACACAAACATACTGAACAATGTGCAATAATCAAGTGTGTATGAGAACATATTCCATGTGCATACATGTGAACTAAACACATTGCATTTCTCATGTGTGAAGGATCTATCTGATGCTTACATTACAAATATCTATAAACCAAAGGGAAAGGGGAAAGACGGGGAAGCTCTCGCATCAGCTTAAATAGAAAAACAATAAAAGGAGTAAACTGTGAAAGTGTAAGATAATGATGAGGTGCAAATAGGGATAGGGGTAGTAATCACAAAACAAACAAAGATTCCCAAATGAATGCACTCAAATCAAGTAGTAGGAAATATGGGATGAGTTAAAAATACTCTTTAATCAAAATATACAGTACGTACTAAAATATATTGTACAGAGGGATGTGGTATACATGTCCTTGACCACTCCCTTAAGATACACCTTTTACTACTCACAAAATAATAATGTGTAAATAATTAAGAATGCCCTTGAAGGACAGAAGGCTCTTACACCTACAGTAGCTACTATAGTATACAAATGAGAAATACAGCTCCAAAAATCTTTATATTGCTATTCTAGTAGCAATAGTATATACTAAAAAACTGGAAAGGTAACGTAATACCTAATCTCAGTACTGATTCATTGATATGTGATTGAGCTTAATAGAATGTATCTCAATTGTAGCAAGGTAAAAAAGCCTTAGGGGCCTATGCAGAGAGCAGCGCTATTTCGAAATTCGCCATTTTTTGGAGAAAATCGCGCAGAAAGCAGCAGAAAATGGCGAGTTCCGAAAAACGCGCCAATTTTTCTTTTCTATTTGTAAAACTCGCCTTGCGGCTGGCGAGAACCTCAATCTCGCCAGTTTTAAAAATATCCGTATGCAGAGAGGCGCGAACGGCATCTAGCGGCTGTTCGCGCCAATAAAATGGCGCGATTGTCTCCGTTTTGCCTCGCCAAAAAAAACTGCCGCTCGCGGCCATTGCAAAGGGAAAAAAAAAGGCGCGAATTTGTTTTAACACATTTCTGAAGCGCGCATCTCGCCAATTTAAACTCGCCACACGCATCCATGTTAAACATAGCAGAATTCGCACTTTTCTGCATATGGAGATTAAAACTCTCCAAAAAAGCTACTTTTTAATAAATTCGCCAATTTTAAAATTCGCTGCTCTCTGCATAGGCCCCTTAATGTCTATTGGGCATATATTCATGGAGATATTTATAACAGAGGTAGTAGCTGCTATACAATCACTATGCGTACACAATAAAGTTCAGTATGGTAACAATGGTTAATAGCTCGCTGGTATGTCAGGGGTCCTATTAGAAAAGGGCTAGCACAAAATATGCATTTAAGCCCTGAGGCACGATTCAAAGATCGTATCCAGTTATCGCCTCATAACTGTTCTAATGGTAAACTAGTGGAACACCTAACGTAGGGGCATGCACAAAATGTGACTATTCCCCGAGGCGCGATTCAAAGGACCGCATCAAGAAAAAACCTCATAGCTGAATCTCAAAATAGATGATAAAGCCGGTAATCTGGTGCAAGGGAAAATACTCTACATACTACAATCGGTCCTAGTGTAGACCTATGTTGAATACAATCTATTCAACTGAAAACACAGCTTAAAAGCTATATATTGTTATCATACACCGTGCATAGCATACTTCTCAATGTAAACATGTTTAAAAACAAAGCTCACTGCACAATGGCTAAAGAAATATTACCGATGCAAATGACTTTAAACGAAACACAATGTTTTCACTGAGAGTCCCTCTTTATGCACCTCCGAAGAACCACATAAGATATATTGACATAGTGGGTGTATATAGTTCACATAGTTACACCTGTGTAATATACACAGGCCAATTGCGTAGATGGTAAAATTGTGTGAGCTGTTTAGTTAGTGTATATAGAACAGCAGTGTTACTCTATTAACCCCACATTAGCCAGAGAACTCTTATAGAGAGTGGTGTCTGTATGGTATACTTCTATTGCTCTGATGCATGTAATCTGCACATTGCAGCAGACATATTAGTTAATGTGCACTAGTATACCGAGCGTCTACCTTAGTTGCCAAAAGCCATGATCAGGTGGCTGAAGATATAGTATACATCAGTGTAAGGGACGCATATATCGTGTATACTCATCTTTCATGCAGGTTTACTATAGGGTCTGTCTCCGTGAGTGTTTCGCATCTGCTCCAAGTTAAGCCGGTGCCGTTGTGTCAGTTCTGCATAGTGACGTCATGCCGTCGGGTCACCTGACGTACGTTTCGCGCTAGAGAGCGCTTTCTCAAAGGTGAGTACGTTGAATACACGTAGGATATTTATAGCAAAAGGTTGCCCTGGCAATCGTTAAGGGATTAACCCTTGCCATACTGATGACACTAAAACAGACTAAGTCAGGAGGTGGACTTAGAAATGTAGCGTCATTCTTAATAATATGCGTGCACCAATCCCCAGCCATTTAAGCAATGGTGCCGAGTATCCATGGCTTGGAAGTGGAGGTTAGCAAATGAAGTTACTGCAGAACTGTAACCAGGTAATGGACTCACATACATAAGAGAAAACAGCATAACTTATGCGTCCTATTATGTGATCCATAGAATCCATATAAAAGGTTGTCAGGGGAAAATTAGAAGGAATTGAACCCAGTGTCATAATGCATATATATATATTGTGACAGAAACCAGGGGTTGGTAATAAACTCCATATACAGGGCTCCCAGGATACTGAACAGTTTCTGTCCTGTCTAAGCTGAACAGGGCAGCCTCGTGGTACAGGCACTCCATTCCACAGTTTGTCTGCTGCCTGTTTTCTGTCACCTGTCATGCTGATTAGAGTTCAGGTATATAAGACCTGTTTCCTGTTTCCTCTGGGCCCCGCCCAAGAGCCTGGAAGGCTGCTGAACTGCAGAGGGGTGAGAAAGCCTCTTTCCCAAATCGCTTCATTCATTCTGTTAGTTTGTCTAAAGACTGCAAAGGTACTTATTTTGTTGGTGGAAGTGGACAAGCCACTTCCAACTCTGAGTCAGGGACATCTAAGTTTAAGTTATCGCTCAGACGAGCAGCTTTTTTGTTTGGCTTTGTTTTCTGTTTAAACTGTGGCAGTCTCAGTGCCTGGGACTGAATAAACCAGGCATAGCCTGTTTAAAGGAACAGTACGTGACATCTCATCATTTAACCTACCCTAAAAGACCGTGTTCTAACAGTCCCGGACAGACGGCGGAGCCCCGGAGTAAGCCGTTTGTCACAATATATATATATATAATACAGAAAAGACACAAGAAGTCTCAAAAATGCGCACTCAAAAAATCCCCCAAAAAATGATACTTTAATGTCCTCAAACTAAAACATAATAAAAACACAAAACAGAACCCTGAAATAGACAAAGTGACTACATATGACATTTGGCCAATACAAAAAGTCTAAACCTATACACAAATGTCAGGCTAATACAAGAAGACTGTAATGTGAGATCCCAGGGAAACTAGTTCCCTGGATCAGCAAGACCGGCCGGTCACAAAATATACCAAAAAGACCTAAGGGACAAACTAATGAATATACTGATGTCATACACATGTAAACCCCACACACTGCAAGATGGAAACCGTTAAGGTAAAGCAAACCCACCGTAGTGGGAAGTGTGCAGAAATCTAGGAAAACTGTGTAGAGATGGATAAATTCGTTTGAAAAAATAACAATATATAATAATATAGGTTTAGACTTTTTGTATTGGCCATATGTTATATGTAGTCACTCTGTCTATTTCAGGGTTCTGTTTTGTGTTTTTATTATGTTTTAGTTTGTTACATTTGAGGACATTAAAGTATAATTTTGGGGGGGATTTTTTGAGTGCTCATTTTTGAGACTTCTTATGTCTTTTCTGAATTCTATTTATCCCTGTCTCAGAGCACCGACTTGTTTCTCTCTATTATAGAGATTATATTATGGTCTTATAAATATCCTAGTTATTATTAGGTGTCTATGCGGTTTCTGTCTGTTTGTGTAAGCATATATATATATATATACACATTATGCAGGGAGTAAACAGAAAAGCCACCAAATGCAATCCTACTAACCCATTCTGTTGTAATGTAATAGAGAGGAGATGTTACAGATGAAATAATTACTTTCCAAACCTGTATCTGTGTAGGTAGAAAGACGAGGATAGATATATCATTCAACTGATATTAGAGACAGACATGGGATTATGTGTAAAATGGCACATAGCAGTATTGGCCATTATACTCTTTATATTGTCAGATGTAGGGAGAAAAGACGAACTCTTCGTTCAGACCTTGAGGAGTGAGGGTCCCTAGATTGAAAATCCAGCGTGGTTCCCTCTTAAGGATATCATTATCCCAATCACCCCCCCTGATGTTTCTCGGAACAGATTCAATGCCCAAAAATTGCAGAACAGTGGCTACACCTTGATGTTGGTTCAGTACATGGTTCGCGACTGGTGTCATCATAATAATAATAATAATAATAATAGCATGTTCTTGTATAGCGTAGCAACGCTACGTTTTACGTAGCGCTTTAGAGACATTTTGCAGGCACAGGTCCCTGCCCCGTGGAGCTTACAATCTATGTTTTTGGTGCCTGAGGCACAGGTAGATAAAGTGACTTGCCCAAGGTCACAAGGAGTCGACACCTGGAATTGAATCAGGCTCCCCTGCTTCAAACTCAGTGCCAGTCAGTGTATCACGACAATTCCTAATATAACCTAGATGTTCTAATATTCTGTGGCGGAATTGTCTTTTGGTCTTACCAATGTACTTCTTTTTACAGACACAGATAATTTGGTATACCACCACAACTGTTTTGCAATTAATAATCTGTTTTATTGAATAACTGCGACTATCGTCCAAATTATTGAACGGTTTGGTCTAAATGCAGGATGAACACGCTTTACAATTGTTGCATCTAAAGTTGCCTACAGATCTATTGGCCAACCATGTGCCAGAACTTGGTCGTTGAAAGTGGCTATGTACCAAAAGATCTTTAATGTTGTTAGCCCTTCTACCGACCAAGGTGGATTTATTATTCAGGACTTTATTCAAGTCCTTATCCTCTCGAAGTATATACCAATATTTGTTTATGATATTGGATATTTGGGTCCACTGATTATTAAACGTTCCGAGAAAACGGACAATCTGTTTATCATCTTTAGTGACCCCTTTCTTAACTAAGAGAGTATTGTGGTCTGTGGTTCTGGCCTTTTGATATGCCTTTTTAATAGATCCATTGCTGTACCCCCTTTCTCTGAATCTTGTCTTCAGAATAGATGCCTCTTTTTCAAAATCATCAAATGATGAGCAGTTCCTTCTCAAGCGAAGGAACTGACCTACCGGGATACCCATGATTTGGTGTCCAGGGTGATGACTATCCGCCCTCAAAAGGCTATTGGTAGTGGTATCTTTGTGATGTAATGAGGTCTGAATGTTCCCCTGTGGTGTCTTTGTTACTGTCAGGTCCAGGAACATAATACATGATTCACCAATTTCGGACGTAAGTCTTAAATTAAGTGTGTTTGCATTAAGGAGGTCGATGAACTCCTCCAACATTGTCCTTGGACCCTTCCACAGGATAAAGATATCATCTATATACCTCATCCATAAAAGGACATGGAAGGTATACAGACCATATTGCTCTTGGAACCCCACCTCCACCTCCCACCAGCCTAGATAGAGATTGGCATAGGTGGGGGCGAAGGTGGTCACCATGGCTGTACCCCTGAGTTGATGGTAAAGTTTCTCATCAAAAACAAAAATGTTGTGTGTCAAAATGAATCGTAACAAGTCAACGACTAATATGTTGTGATTAATATAGTCACAACTCCGAGTCTGGAGAAAATACTCCACCGCCTTTATGCCGTTATCATGTATGATAGATGTATATAAAGATTCAACGTCAAGGCTGATAAGTAACGTATCATCATCTATTGTCACATCATTAAGCCTATTGAGGGCATCCTTTGTATCCCTGAGGTAGGATGGTAATGAGGTGACGAAAGGGTCGCAAAACATAGTCAACATAGATTCTTGGTTGCTCAGTCAGGTTGGAGATGCCCAAGACAATGGGGCGACTAGGTGGAGGGTCTAGACCCTTATGGATTTTGGGGAGAGAATAGAAAGTGGTTATCTTGGATGTTTTATTCAAGAGGGCCTCACTTTCTTTTTTTGAAAGGACTTTTGTTTGAATACCTTTATCCAAAATAAATTTTAGTTCTTTCATAAACATTATCGTGGGATCTGTTTTTAGTAATGCTTAACAATTCCTGTCCGATAGTAGACGTTTATTTTCCTTAACATAATCTAAGGTGTTCATTAAAATGATATCCCCCCCCCCCTTATCAGAGGGTTTTATCGTAATTTGATGATTGGATTGTAGCCCTTGTAAAGCAATTCTTTCACCAGGGCTCATGTTACTAACATTAGTTTGGGGTCTAAGTTGTTCTAGATCTCTAGTGACCAACTTGATGAAAGTAGCCACATTAGAGCAGGTTTCCAGGGGCGGGGTAAACCGTGATTTGGGTTTTAAGTGGGAAAAGGGACTCTCTCCTGGGGGTCTTAAACTTTCTTCTTCTAGGGCTGTCAGGTTCCTGATGTTCTCAAGGTATAATTCGTCAAAATCTTCTAGGCCTTCTGCCCTAAGCTTGTTCTGCTCTCTTCTTTTAAAACATTTGTGTAGCAGGAGCTTACTGTATGTCCAAATAAGTAAGTGTCCTTAATCCAATCAAACTTTTTAAAGTCCTCTGTCGGCGAAAAAGAAAGACCTTTACTGAGGGCTACCAACTGTTCAACTTTGAGAATCTGATTGGAAAGGTTAATAATATGTCCACTGTCGGAGAGGTCAATTATTGTCTGTGTCGTAGAAACCGTCGTCTTGGTCTCCCCTTGTATCCCCATGTGTCTCTGTCTCGCAATCCACCCCATATGTCTCCTTCTTGTCTTCCCCCTTCTGGGAACGATAGGTAGCGGGGGTCTTGAAATTAAAAACCTACTCTTTATGGTTCTCCCCTTCCTGCCTCCCTTCTATCATTACCATCACTTTCTTCATTAGAAGTATCCCAATGAATTGATGATTATGGGGGATATGGCCTAGTCTTTTTAGGTTTCTGTTCCTGTCTATAGACTTTCCCCTCTTTGTAATCTTTGCTGTCCCTTAAGAATTTGAGTTGTTTGCGATCTTTTAGTTCATTCATGAACTTATCTATTCCTTCTTTCAGTTTATTCTCTTGATTAATAAATTATTTGTTCGTCCTCCATTTATCAACCTTCTTAAGTTGAGCTGCTAATTCGGTGTTCTCTATTTTAAGTTTAGTGTTGTCAAATTCAACCAACAGCTTCTTCAATGATGCTGATCAGTGGCTGAGTATTTTATTCCATTGGAGTAAGAACTCCTGATCTGTATGTTGATGGGAGGGAGACAAGCTAATCTGTGGACCCCTTGGAATGAGGTCTGTTGATAAATAATTTTCTAAGCTTGCCACCTCCCATCATAACTTAGCCCTTTGTTTATAGATTTTATCTAGGCCAGTGAAGTAAGTGTTGATATTACTTACTGAGACATCCTGTATATCTCCATCCAATGAAAATAAACTAGCAGCTTCCCTAAGCCAGGTGACATAATCTGGTTGTTGTGAGAGAAAGCCAGCCATAATCAGTAGATAGATCCTGTTATTACACAGATCTTTTTATAATAGCGAGCTGGGAGCAAGAATGGACATAATTTCACAAATATGTATAAACCAAAGGGAAAGGGGAAAGAAGGGAAAGCTCCCGCATCAGCTTAAATAGAAAAACAATAAAAGGAGTAAACTGTGACAGTGTAAGATAATGATGAGGTGCAAATAGGGATAGGGGTAGTAATCACAAAACAAACAAAGATTCCCCAATGAATGCACTCAAATCAAGTAGTAGGAAATATGGGATGAGTTAAAAATACTCTTTAATCAAAATATACATACTAAAATATATTGTACAGAGGGATGTGGTATAAATGTCCCTGACCACTCAGTTAAGACACACCTATTATTACTCACAAAGTAATAATGGGTAAATAATTAAGAATGCCCTTGAAGGACAGAATGCTTCTTTTATTCGAAACCCACCGTCTCTCGGAAACAGGGGTGGCTGTTGGTCAGTTTAGGAATCCGGTATGCGTATGTCTGCTAATGGAAATTTCAGAAGACACAGAATTGTCGGGCACAACTGCCATGATATAGGTGCCCGCAGCGGTGCCTTAAATGTTCAGCAGAATTTGTATTCTTTTGAACCGGAGTTGTCCAACCAATACCAGAACCATAACGGAGCTAGTTATTACGATAACATGCATAATACCGACTTGGCTCGGGCAGATGAAATGGCACAAAGTTACTATCTGAATCCGCCTCAGTACATTCCATAATATCCAAACTGTTATGGAGTAAGGTACAACCCTACCGAGCTGAACACACCGAACAACGAATTGATTGACTACAGCGGCTACCTCGCAAACACCCCTTCCATGACGGCACTGAATATGAATGCAATATAATGCAGGTAACTTTAACGGAAGTACTTTATACAATCTGTGAATCGCTTATTCCCGAATGACAGGCAGATGCGTTCGATTCATGACGCATGTGCGTACCATAAGTGAAAAAAGTTTTTGTTTTTACAAATTAATGTGCCCCTTTTACTTTTTCTCCGTCTTCTGATAATATCACAGAGATCGTGGTGTGAAGATCACAATATGCCAGAACAGAGTTCATAAAGAAGGTAAGATCCAGTGAACGATATACGTGGCAATATTGTTAAATGTGCTGTGCAATGGTGCTGGAAATACAAGCTATTCCTGCGCAGCCCTTAAATGTCATTCCACTACATTTACGCCCCTGGTTAAAACAAAATAATAAATTTTCAATTTTCAAAATTAAATAAATATGTTAGATGTGCGTAAATGCATTCTGTATATAACATGTTTGTAGTGATAGTATGTGGGGCAACAAAACCTTGTGTAGTACAAGCATTTGTAGAATTTTCCGTGATTGATAATGACTATATATTTTTCACATAACTTATAAATTGTTTAGATACAGTAAGTTAAGTAGCTATTTAGAAGATGTTGCAAACGTTTTTACAACGCCAAGCTTCATGTGTAGTACCCAACAGTTACAGTAAAAAAAACAAGTGTGTTTAGATGCATCTGAAATTTTCAATTTCACCTGTACATTTCGGTAATTAATATTACATATCTACTTCTTTCACAAATGTTGACATCTCCGTTCCAGACAGAAGATCATGTGAATGGATGTATCCAAACACCGAACAACTGATACCTTTTACATACTGTCCACATGCCAAAAACATGAAATGGACACTCATGCTATGATACACAGTAAAGTGAACATGCTAACTTTTATATCTCCTAGCTAATCTCAGATTGTATAATGTTATTAGCTGAATGAATATGGATTGTGGGGTATTTTCTAATACTTACAAATGTGTGTAAATATTACAATAAACGTTGAAATTATATATCTTCTCTTAGTGCTCCATTTTTCTTAGGTCAAGCTCATTACCCTTTTACATCACTCATAAATAATACAATTAATGTTTTCCTACGTCATCTGAAGAAATACACATTTAGTTATAGTGGAACTTAAATGTATTGGTCAAAGTTCGACATGACTAATTGTATGAAGCATTGACATGAAATATTAATATAGAAATGTGTCGTTTCAAACCTAAAAATATCACTTATGTTAGGGATACATGCCAGGTTACTGATAGAAGATATCCCCATGTCATCTGCTCATACTCCTGTAGACAGTCCAATAATGTATGTAATCATAGTTACATAAGTGCCAATAATACTATTAAGTAAGGTATGTGAACAATAACAATTGTCGAAGTATTTAAGAACACAATTCATAATTAATAGTTTAGAAATTTATAATGAAGTTATAAGTTGTTTCAAGAATGATATATAATCATGTAGAGTACCTGTTAAGTTTTAATATAACACTCTAGGCATATTCATCAATACAGAAGTATCTCTACGCTTAATGCACAACATTCTGCATTTAAGGATGCACACATTGTACAGGTGGGGGGGGAAACATGATTTATACAAGGACAAATGTGTTAAACATTGACATACCATTGTCAGACGAACTTCTGATCATTCACTACAAAATGTGCAGTCGATTGGAGAGAGCAAGATCCTGTGATTAGATACACACAATGAAATGTGACACACATCACAAGATGATTATAGATTCTCTTAAATGTAAATGAAAATATTACATGTGAAATAATTCACTATTACCGTCCGGCGGGTCTTCACCCCACTGGCTGTATGCTCCTTAACCCCTGCAGGAGGCAAGGGAGGATCCTCCTCTAAATCCTCCCGAATGTTGCCTTGAAGATTGTGACGTAGTGCAATGTTGATAATGTACAAAGAACCTTGCTCTGAACCCCTTGTGGTGTGTGCGTGCTGCCAGGGAGGTAGGTGATATAGATAATGTGTTATGTATCCACAGCCGGATACAAAAAGATCCCTGATATGGCGCACTGCAGACCTTTATTTTATAATGCGGTCAGAGGTAGCAAAATATAAATAAATAAAATCAATTTTATTAACATTTAGTGTATAGTTAAAAAGTAGACATATATATCCAGGTGGGGTATATGTCTATATGTTGTAGTCACTCAGTTGTTCAATTTCAACCGTATGGGAAAGAGTCTGTGGTGAAGTCTGAATCATTGAAACCTGTCAAGTGTTTTGCCTAAAGTATTGCAGATCACTTCAGTATATAATAAATATTTTAACTCTGTGTCCTGTGTCCGACTGCGCATGCGTTACAGTGAACTGTCAGAGTAGTGTTGTGTCAGGCTGCCTAGAGAGAGGATGGGGGTAAGTATATTGAGAGATTTTAACTCTTTGTATGTTAGGCAGAAGGTTGTAAACTTAAAGTCCTTTTGGTTTTCCTATAATGGGTTAACGTTCTAAATTGTGTTGTCAGCAGTATCAGTTTACCCTAGATCGTATATTCGTATTGCGTAGCTTTGACTGCGCATGCGTCACAGTGAGTCCGTGGGTATCCTATTCTGATGACCAGGACGACACGCAGTAGACTGACGGGGTAAGTATAACTGAATAGGTAGATGAAGGTAATATTATTTCCTTCGGTAAGCGAGTGCTGTAAGTCGCACAATCATTTCATATTGTTATTTTTATACATTGTACCTGAAGCATATGAGCCGTTTCTTTTTATCTCTAGGAGGGATAAAGGTGCAAACCGATGGGTATACCTTAATGGGTATACTTGCCTCTCTCTAGTTATAAGTAAATCACTGGTAAACTGTAGTAGTACCTCTCTAATTCATGTGAATGTATTGGTGGCATCAGTTTATCCTAGAGCGTATATTCGTATTACGTGGGTTTAACTGCGCATGCGTCATAGTGAGTCCGTAAGTATCCTATTCTGATGACTAGGACGATACGCAGGAGAGAAACGGGCTAAGTATAACTGGATAGGTAGATGAAAGTAATATTATTTTCTTCGGTAGGGGAGTGCTGTGAGCCACACAATCATTTCCTATTATTATTTTTGTTGCGCTCAGCTTGTGCGTTGTACCTGAAGCATATATGCTGTTTCTTTTTATCACTAGGAGGGATAAAGGTGCAAACCGATGGGTATACCTTAATGGGTATATTGCCTCTCTCTAGTAATATGTAAATCACTGTTAGCATCTGTGGTGTAATTACAGTTTGTTGCCCAAGTCAGTGTATTGGGGCTGTCATGCCTGTTATCTAGGAAATGCTACAGTGATCGCTATGAGGGTGGATGAGGGGGAGTGTTGCCCTGTGCTTGGGGCAGAGCCCCTGTGTAATGTAAACAGAAGGTAATTTCTTGTGACAACTAAGCGTTAACAAACACCTCTTTAAATGGGTGTATCAGGAATTGTAGGACCACGGAGTAATGCTGCAATCTAGGACGCTACAGCTGAGTATAACTTAGTTTCAAGCTGTCGGCAAAAACCCGACGTTCTAACTGAGTGACTACAAATTACAAACTGTCGGCAAAGACCCGACGTACAGTACGTTTCGTCGCTGTCTGCGACTTCTTCTGGGGTGGGCGTATCCGCGTCCCTGTCGGCCCCTATATACGTGATTGTTGCCATGGCAACCAACGGACGCCCATTTAAAGAGGTGTTTGTTAACGCTTAGTTGTCACAAGAAATTACCTTCTGTTTACATTACACAGGGGCTCTGCCCCAAGCACAGGGCAACACTCCCCCTCATCCACCCTCATAGCGATCACTGTAGCATTTCCTAGATAACAGGCAAGACAGCCCCAATACACTGACTTGGGCAACAAACTGTAATTACACCACAGATGCTAACAGTGATTTACATATTACTAGAGAGAGGCAATATACCCATTAAGGTATACCCATCGGTTTGCACCTTTATCCCTCCTAGTGATAAAAAGAAACAGCATATATGCTTCAACTACAACGCACAAGCTGAGCGCAACAAAAATAACAATATGAAATGATTGTGTGGCTCACAGCACTCCCCTACCTTAGGAAATAATATTACTTTCATCTACCTATCCAGTTATACTTATCCCGTTTCTCTCCTGCGTATCGTCCTGATCATCAGAATAGGATACTTACGGACTCACTATGACGCATGCGCAGTTAAACCCACGCAATACGAATATACGCTCTAGGATAAACTGATGCCACCAATACATTCACATGAATTAGAGAGGTACTATTACAGTTTACCAGTGATTTACTTATAACTAGAGAGAGGCAAGTATACCCATTAAGGTATACCCATCGGTTTGCACCTTTATCCCTCCTAGAGATAAAAAGAAACGGCTCATATGCTTCAGGTACAATGTATAAAAATAACAATATGAAATGATTGTGCGACTTACAGCACTCGCTTACCGAAGGAAATAATATTACCTTCATCTACCTATTCAGTTATACTTACCCCGTCAGTCTACTGTGTGTCGTCCTGGTCATCAGAATAGGATACCCACGGACTCACTGTGACGCATGCGCAGTCAAAGCTACGCAATATGAATATACGATCTAGGGTAAACTGATACTGCTGACAACACGATTTAGAACATTACCCATTATAGGGAAACCAAAAGGACTTTAAGTTTACAACCTTCTGCCTAACATACAAAGAGTTAAAATCTCGCCATATACTTACCCCCATCCTCTCACTAGGCAGCCCGACACAACACTACTCTGACAGT
Organism: Ascaphus truei; assembly: GCF_040206685.1. Lineage (NCBI taxonomy): Eukaryota > Metazoa > Chordata > Amphibia > Anura > Ascaphidae > Ascaphus > Ascaphus truei. The sequence goes on from NC_134487.1 coordinate 190,633,443, forward strand.
TCACTGTAACGCATGCGCAGTCGGACACAGGACACAGAGTTAAAATATTTATTATATACTGAAGTGAGCTGCAATACTTTAGGCAAAACACTTGACAGGTTTCAATGATTCAGACTTCATCACAGACTCTTTCCCATACGGTTGAAATTGAACAACTGAGTGACTACAACATATAGATATATACCCCACCTGGATATATATGTTTACTTTTTAACTATACACTAAATGTTAATAAAATTGATTTTATTTATTTCTTTTTTGCTACCTCTGACCGCATTATAAAATAAAGGTCTGCAGTGCGCCATATCAGGGATCTTTTTGTATCCAGCTGTGGATAGATAACACATTATCTGTAGTGCAATGTTGTGCAGAATGCAACAACAAATCACTATGTCGCCAACCTTCGCTGGCGAATACTGTAGCGCACCACCAGATCTATCAAGACACCTAAAACGACTTTTCAACACTCCATATGTCCTCTCAATCACCGAGCGTGTGGATATCTGTGCGGCATTATATCGTTCCTCCGCAGGGGTTTGAGTATTACCCAGTGGGATCAGAAGCCACGTCCGGCTTCCATATCCTGAGTCGCCTATAAGACAGTTAAATCACATGAATGTTAATATAATATGTAACAATATTCAAAACATTGCCTATTGTCATGTCCTAGTACATGAGAGTGAGTGAATAATATACAACACATGCCCTAACAATCCAATCATCATTATATAATGTAACGCTGCATTACATGGATTAGATATGTAGTCAATGACATACAACATATAAAATGTTAAGTATTAGTGGTTACATTAAATATTAGCAACACATAATGAAACATTAATCTCTACATTAAATGTACATCTAAGTGCAGTTTCTGTAACATTGACTGACCCAATGCCAATCGTCCTCGAATTCCCCCGCTTCAAATTTACAGAAGACTAATGAGCTCTGCAGAATATGGGAATCGTGGCAGGCACCTGGGAATTGGGCTACCACACTCAGAATTTTCATGTGCGCGTCACATATGACCTGCACCATGAGCGAGTGGTAATGTTTCCTGTTACGGAAATCCCTCTCCTCTTCACGTAGTGGGGTCAGCGCAACATGTCTGCAATCTATAGCACCCATCACATTGGGTAGCCCAGCTACATTATAAAATGCAGTCTTCAGTGCCTGCCACTCTGTCTGCTCGCTAGGAAAATGTATATAATCACTAGCGAGTCGAGTTAGTGCACATAGAAACTGGCTAAAGGCCTGCGAAAATGCGGACTGCGAGACTCCGCCTACTATGTCCACAGTTGTCTGAAATGACCCAGAAGAAAGAAAATTTAATGAGCTCAGCATTTTAACAAGGCCAGGCACTGCATGACTCCTGTCTGTTGTTGGTTCTAAATCTTCTCTTAACACTTCATAGAGTTCCAAGATAGCCACTGAGCTCAATCGATAGCGGCTGATAATCTCTGCCTCACTCAAGTCCTCTAGGGAGCATCTTTCCCCAAAATAGCAGGGGGCTATGTGCCTCACAATACGGATCTCCCTCTCTCTCTTCTCTCGCCTCTCTCTCTCCTCTCTCTCTCTCCTCTCTCTCTCTCCTCTCTCTCTCTCCTCTCTCTCTCCTCTCTCTCTCCTCTCTCTCTCCTCTCTCTCTCCTCTCTCTCTCCTCTCTCTCTCCTCTCTCTCCTCTCTCTCCTCTCTCTCCTCTCTCTCCAATGCAACATAATGTCCCTCCTCCTCCTCGCAAAAAACAACACAAAACCGTAATCTGGTTCCACATCCATTTCACAGTGGAAGGTAAGTGCCTCCTTGTATCGTTTAAATAGGCAGCCTAATAAGCCACATGATTGTAAATGATGGCACGTGTGTTGTATAGTATTGTGAACATATTAATTGTAGTCATTCAAACATTCATTATAGTTTAATTCAGATGTGTTACACACATAATAAAATGTGATGTAATCAAACATACACCATTCATGAATCCACAGTCAAAGCGATGCTGCGACCCAATATGAGTAATTGATAGAAAATAATGACGCAATCATGACATTTGAATGTAACATGTTGAGTCATGAAGGTGTTACATCACAAGAAGTAATCGTTTGTTTGTATAAAGGTGTGGCAGAAGGTTGGATTATTGACAGGATGGTTGTTTTCTGATCACAGGAGTATTGCCCTTTAAATTAACCCCATGCTAACGTTTGCTGGTACACTATCAAGTTAGGAAGATAGATGTAATTAAATTGTTATTCATTTAAAATCTATAATGTGTTCTCCTTTAATTCAATTAACGATAATCAGCTCCGGGGGGACACAGAGATATTCAAGCCAACACTCGGGGACCCCCAGACAGGCGCAAGGACCACCCTCTGAGTGCTAAAATGTATTTACTTTCTTTCTACAGCTTAATGTATGCAAAATGGTCAAATGCAGTATTATCCATATGTGGATGATAGTAATTTTGCACAATACTGTACTGTATGTGTTAGGGGATTGTATTCATTTAAAAGTACAGTTTTTTTGGGGGTGGCACACGATTGGTACTGCATGCCAGCGGGGACCCCTAAACACCCGCGGGGACCCCCGAACACCTGCGGGGACCCCTGGACTCCCACGGGGATCACCTGGTGAAACCCGCAAGGACCCCCGGACGCCCGCGGGGCCGCAGATGCCCGCAGGGACCACCGGACACCCACGTACACCCGCGGGGACCCCCAGACTCCCATGGGGATCACCCGGTGACACCGTGGGGTCAGCCGGGGACACCCGTTGACTTGTCGTATGGATGGTGTGCCTGCAAAAATGTAAACAAAGAAATTTTTCTAAGTCCTGCTCCTGTAGCGCCTGCCTTTGGCTGGTGTGCTTTTTCAGGCGCGTTTGTAAAGCACAATCACTTATCGTAGCTTTGAAAATCGCGCAGGCTGGCAGAAATCAGCGCATTTAGCTGATCGTACAAGCTTTATGAGAAAAAAGCCTGTTTAAGAGCGCAAAGTCCCTGTTATCACTGCTCTGTGAATCGCGCTGAGTGCAATATCACGTTCTAAAAGCACTTTGCACTCTTAAAGCCACTTATCGGAGTTTAGTGCATAGCCCCCTAAGTCCTATAGGCCAGAGAGCGTGACATATGCATATGGGGGTGGCAATTTTTGCCACCCCCAAATTTTGCCGCCCGGGCCTAACGGGCCTAATGGGAAATTTGACACTACTCCTAACTGAGAGCTCCCGAAGGAGGTCTCACAAATAGACAAAAGAAAAACACAAACAGCACACTGAGAATCAGTATGAAAGCATTGTATTAAATTAAAAGTCCACTCCATATGGACCACAAAATCAAGACAAAATGGCACAGCAAGATTACAACAATAAGAACATAAAACTTACAATAAGTATAAGGTGTGAGTAGATCAGGAGATAAGAGAAGAAATGGGATGAGTATCTCCGATGTAAACGTCTGGACCGCGATTTCTGTCAGCTGAATGGAACACCAACTCAACCTCTACCGATAGAAACGCGCTGAGCAGCCTCGTGTTACCTCTATGCATGTCACACCTGCGTGCTTCATCAGGGGTGGATATTTAATAGTTTCATCTTTATCATGTTGAAGCGGCAAATCTAGGATTTTTGAAACAAGTAACAATTTATTTTTTTTAGCTTGTTTAATAAAGAGAGGGAAGTTAGCCTGGTATTAGTTCAAAAGGATGTGACATCACTTTAAGGCAGTGATTCCCAACCTTTTTTGTTTGCAGGAACCTTTAAGTATTTTGTAAAAATTGGGGGAACCCCTATCTGGATGACACATGTTCGACAGGGGTAAATCACAAAATAGACGTGTAAAGCAGTGGGGGTAATAGATAATAATTAACTCAAACTTTTGAATAAACAATATGTATATATTTTTGTAATGATTTTGTTTTAAACATCAACCCCCCCCCTGCATCTCACATCATCCCCCCCCTGCATCTCACATCACCCCCCCTGCATCTCACATCATCCCCACTGATCAATCGATCTCTCTCTCTCCCTCTCTCCTCTCCCCCTTCTCTCTCCTCTACCTTTCTCCCTCCTTGTCTCTTTCCTCTCCCTCTCTCCTTCTCCCTCCTCTCCTCCTCTCTCCCTTCTTCTCTCTCTTCTCTCCTCTCCCCTCCTTACCCCCCTCTCTCTCTCCTCTCCCCCCTTCTCTCTTCTCCCCTCCCTACTTCTGTCTCCTCTCCCTCCTTCTGTCTCCTCTCCTTCTCTCTCCTCTCCCTCCTTCTGTCTCCTCTCCTTCTCTCTCCTCTCCCTCCTTCTGTCTCCTCTCCTTCTCTCTCCTCTTCCTTTCCCCCTCTACCTCTCTCCACTACCTCTCTCCTCTACCTCTCCCCTCTACCTCTCTCCTCTTCCTTTCTCCCTCTACCTCTCTCCTCTACATCTCTCCCTCCGTCTCTCTCCTCTACATCTCTCCCTCCTTCTCTCTCCTCTCCCCCCCCCTCTCTCTCTCTCTCCTCTCCACTCTCTCTCTCTCTCTCCTCTCCACTCTCTCTCTTCTATCCAATCTCTCCTCTCTCCCTCCTCCCCCTCTCTCACACACACACTCACAGTCTGTCTCACACACACACACACACACACACAGTCTGTCACACACACATGCACACACGCGTGCAAACACACACACATACAGTCTGTCAAACACACACACACACAGTCTGTCACACACACACACACACACACACACACTGTTAGGAATCGGCGTCCTCCGCGCTCCCCACACAGAGCACTCTCTCCCCTCAGGGAGTCCCTGGACACACAAAACAATCCTGCCTTACCGACCTCTGCGGCTCCCCGCCCCTGCCGCCGTCGCGGGATCACTCCCCTCAGCGATTCCTCTGCTCAGCGCCGGGCGTGCCCACGCCCTCACGCACGCACACTTGCACCATCCACTGGCTCGGTCTACGCGCGTACACGCGTTACGGAGCACGCTCATTCTGCACACTCTTCTTCCCGTCCCCCGGACCTCAGGCTCCGCCCCCGCACACCACACGAGCATACTCAGGTTACCAACAAGACTCACCTGGCCTGTTATGCCTGCACCAATGTGCAGTGTTTCCCTGTAGCTCTTCCTGTCCCGACCTCCGTTCCTAATTGGACCTTCCTGCTTTATCTAGCTCCTCTCTGCTCTCACTCTTTGCTCGACATAGTCTCTGTATGGAAGTACTTCTGGATTCTCTCAGTGTTTTCACAGGTTCTGACGCGGCTTGTACGACTACCCCCTCTGGCTCTCGATCTCGGCACTCCTTGGACAACGCTCACTCTGGTAACCCCTTGAACATGGCTTGGACTACGACCTATCTCCGCTCTCCACTCCCGGACCTCGGCAAGGCATCATTCACTCTATCTCTACAACCGGTACCGGCAAGTATTGTCTACCTTACTACACCTGGCCTGGCAACACTTTATACCACACTCCGGACATGCTCCCTTTGCTGCGGGTGCATGTATTACCACTTCCCCCTTCAGCTCAGGGGATGGGTCTGGTCTGTGGGCAGCAACGGTGTAACACACACAGTCTGTCACACACACACACACACACACACACACACACACACACACACACACACACACACACACACACACACACACGCACACGCACACACACACAGTCTGCCACACACACACACACTCTCTTACACAAGCAATGTTGAGCAGAAGAAGCAGCATCGCTCCCCCTCCCTACCCTCCCCCCCTCAGCTCACATGAAATGTTTACAAAAAGAAGCCGACACCACAGATCGCCCTCCCCTCTTAGCTCACAGGCAGGAGGCAGCGAGAACTGCACGCGCGCTCCTAGGAGGGAGGAGGAGAGCGGAGGGGAGAGAGGGGGGGGGGGCTGAGCCAGGGGCAGCAGTGAGTGCGGGCGGCCAGGCGGAACCCCTGGGAATGCTCCACAAAGCCCCAGGGTTCCGCGAACCCCGGTTGGGAATCACTGCTTTAAGGGATGATGTCACATCCTTTTGAACTAATGTGACCTATCATAAGGTATAGCAGCCAATGGTATTGTCTTCAATTCCATTGGCTGTAATACCATGTGATATAGCCATGTCATTTTAAGGGTGTGAGATACCTCCCTTGGAGATGACGTCACATCCTTTTAAAAAAAAAAAAAAAAAAAGAGGAGGGCACATGATACAGCGTCAAATCAGATTGGAACTGAACCATCTGACCCTAAAATGTGACGTCACAGACCACATACTGTACGTCTCATTTTACCTCAAGAAGCCAATGAGACAACATCCTGTTGACAGATGAAGATAGAAGCCGGTGATAGAAGATAAAAGAAAGAATATTTTTTTTACCTGATTCTGGTCTTCAAGGTGGATGGCGTTGGATTGCGGGTGATCATGTCGCGGTACGAGAGTTTGCAGATACGCTGGGAGTCAGGGTGTGAAGACTTCTAAAGGAAAGTAAAACATTGAATGTATGAAATTGTTTTTTTTTCCAGGTTTTTTTATTGTATATTTTTATTTATTTTTATGTATTTGCTTGCCCATTGACTGCTAATGTATTAATCTATGCCCCTTTAGGGTACAGATAAATACAGTGAGAGCCAATGCATTTTTTGGCAAATGCTTATTTTCTATTTATTGTTATTTTTTCGATTTCTATTTATTGTTTGGATTAAATTGTTTTGAATTTGCATGGCTTGTTTTTAGTACATTTCAGGATTGGCTAGCATTTTAAATTAATTGTTTTGTTGGCTACTGGTTTTAATTAATTAATTGATTTGGATACTGGTTTTGTTTCTTTGATTGGTTGGATAGATGTTTATTTATTTGTATTCTTAAGTTTTGTAATAGCATAGTTGTAATTATTTGCTGTTTTAGTGATAGATTAATGTAATTGATGTGTAATTGAGGCTTTTTAGTTATTTTATTGTTGGGGTTTAGGTTATTGGTGTTGGGTATTAGGTTAGTTGTTGGGTATTGCTTAGGTGCTGGTGTATTTCTTTTATTATTGTGTATTTTTGGCCTTAATTCTTTTTATTAGGTTGACCATTGAGTGATATAGTGGCTTATCATGCCCATATTATATGGGTTTGATATACCACTGTGTCAATCAATGGGTAGAGGGGGGGTATAGTGGTCCCGGGGTGGGTAGTTAGGCCTCCAGGGTGGGTAGCGGGGGACGGGGGTTAACACCTTAATTACTATAGCGGTTATTAACCGCTAAGGTGATTAAGGGGTTAGGGGCCATTAGATTGTATTTTTTCTTGTATTCTTGCTGGCATTGGAGGACATGGACCTGGAGTATGCTGACGAAGACACCCTTCATGATGGCAGGGTTAAGTAGAAAGTTTTATTTATTTTATTTATGCTGGCTGACTAATGTTTGATTTTATAATGGGCAAATGAGCTATTATCCATATCTGGATAATAGTTATTTTGCCCATTACCATACTGTGTGTGGTTGGGGGGGGGGGGGTATTTATTTCAATGTATTCTACGTTTTATTTGCCACAGGATTGGTACTGCAGGCTAGCGGGAACTCACGGGGACCACCTGAGGGCCCCCAGACACCCGTGAGGACCACATGAGGACCCCCAGACAGCAGCGGGGACAACCTGAGGACCCCAGACACCCACGGGGACCATCCGTGGGGATTACCTGTGGGCCTCCAGACACCCTCGAGGACTACCTGAGGACCCCCGGACACCCACGGGGACCATCCATGGGGACCACCCAAGGGCCCTCATACACTTGTGAGGACAACCTGAGGACCCCCAGACACCCACGGGGACCACCTGAGGGCCCCCATACACCCGCAGGAACAACCCAAGGGCTTCCAGACACCCGTGGCCTCTGGTATCAATCATGTGGGGGTAGAGGAGATGGGTATTAATCTTTTAAATGTTTATTGTGGGTAGCGGGGGTGGGTGAAGGGGTTATTTGGTCCTTGGTGGGTGGGTAGAAGGATGGGTTAACCCCTTCATTGCCTTGGCGGCTAGCCGCTAAAGTAATGAAGCTGTTTTAATATAATTTTTAATACTACTGTACATGAGGGGGGTTTCTCCGGAGCAGAACTGCGTTGATTTGAGGTCTGGGAATCCTCTGCATCCCGAGATACAGGCCTCGTTATGGGGTACCAGTATCTCCTATGCATTTTATTCCCACGGTCACGTGATTAGGGACATTTAAATGCATAGGAGATACCGGCACCCCATAACAGGGCTTGTATCTCCTATGCATTTAAATGTCCCTCATCACGTGACCGTGGGAATAAAATGCATAGGAGATACCGGTACCCCATAACAGGGCCTGTACCTCAGGAAGCAGGGGGTCCCCGGACCTGAAATCAACACGGTTCTGCTTCGGAGACCCCCTGCTTATCTACACTAGTATTACGTTTTATATGATTAAAATGTGATCGCTGGCGATATATGCGAAGAGAGAGGCGGCTCTCTCTGTGCAGCTCTCTCTACAGCTAAAAGAAATCGCCAGATTTGGTATTTTGAGAGAGGCGATCATCACGTCGCCAGCTACTCGCCCGTTTTGGGAATTTTGCTATCACAGGTAATCGAGGCTTTCTGAATACCGTGATGGCAACGCTCAAAACACAGACTAAGAAAATGGCCTGGTGTTTTTTTTTATGAAGGCTTATAGCATAAGCCCTTATGTGTTTTGTCCACACAGTATGCTTTTTGTCCACACAGTGATACCAGAATATTGATATACTTATAACATCACATTACCTTATAGTGTCCTTGTGTAATGATACAATTTGGTTTGATATACCCTGATTTAGAACATTGTAACATAACATGATCAAATTAAATGCCTCTGTAGTAACCAATATATGATATTATAGTCTATGATAGAGATCAATTTATGCCAGTGAGTTAGTACTGTACCTGTTGGGTTATTAGGTTAAATATATTAGTGCCAACATATTTAATGATATTTCTACCTTTATAACAGTGTGATATGATATTGTTTGTATTAATTATTTTTGGGACCTTTATAAGTAGTAGTACATTTTTTATTCATATTGTATATTTTGTTTTGTTTATGTTTTGCAACAGTTTGTCACTTTATGTTCGGCTGCATTTGCAGCACTCACGTCATAAATTCTTTGGCACCTTTTTTACGTTATGGTAACCTGTCATGGTATTTATAGCACCATGTTTGTTACTTGCGTATCTTGAGAAAGGCTCGCAAAGCGACCAAAATGTCAAACTATTTTAAATAAATTTTTTTGATACTTTTTTTTAACCAAGAACTAAAAAAATTCGGATTCCAAAAAGTATAATTAGAAGATAAATAAACACACATAAACACATCATATACATATATGATAGATAGATATTGTGATAGACAGCTTCCTCAGGGGGCTCCGTCGTCTATACCGACCTGCTAGAACATGGTCTTTTAGGGTGCGTGGATAGATGAGACGTACGACAGTGTTCCTTTACCAAGCTTCTGCCTGTTTTATTCAGTATGTAGTACCCAGGCACTGGGACTACAACATGTTGGTACAAATGCAACACAAACCCTGCTCAACCGAGCGATAATTAAACAAAGGCTTTCCCTGACTAGGGTAGGGTGGCTTGCCCGCTTCCATCAAAATAAAGTAACAGACTTCAAAAGTAAACATACTGTAGGATAAGAATGATTTACCCATTCAGGGGAAAAGGTTCACCCCTTTCTGCTTGCTGGCAGTAGTCCTGCCTCCAGGCTCTTGGAGAGAGCAGGAAACCAACTATACCTGCTTCCCACTTAGCAGAGCAGGCAATAGAATCCAGCCAGCAGAAAATCTCTGTGACCGCAACAGTAGGGAGCAGGCACAGATTGTTGGGGTCACAGGCAGGGTTTGGTGGCAGGCAGCAAGCAGGATTGTCAGGGTCACAGGCAGAGTTCGGTGACAGGCAGCAAGCAGGATCGGCGGGGTCCAGGCAGGGGTCGGCAACAGGAACTGAGACCAGGGATCAGGGAACAAACGTGGACAAGCCAGATAACTAGCAAGGGTCTTTAATAAGTACAGGACTCCACACGGAACAGGAACAGAAGCATGGGCATAAGGAGTCTGGACACAAAACAAAGGCAAGGGAGGAATAGGAAACAGGAAACTATAAGGACAAAGGACAGGAGCTCCAAGAGGAGACAGACAAAGGAAACCCAGAGCAGACAGAAAACAGCAGCACACCCGGTGAACAGATAAGGAACAGAAGGGGAAAGGAAGAACTTGGAAAATATATGTCAGGGCTAGTTCCTGACATTATTCCCCCCTGTCCAGGGAGGTCCTCCGGGCGAAGCATATGAGTAGCTCCGTGGCAAACACTATACACATGATACACAAAGCTTGGCCCCTTGCAGACGCACTTACCAGTATGCCCTCCTACTGTACCTGTATGTTCATCCTACCAATTAGATTGTAAGCTCTTCGGAGCACAGACTCCTTTTCTTTTATGTCTGAAGCGCTTATTCCCATGATCTGTTATTTTTATTATTTGTTATTTATATGATTGTCATGTGTATTACTACTGTGAAGCGCTATGTACATTAATAGGGCTATATAAATAAATTCTCTGATGGATCTAGAGTTAATAAAACCTCTCTATCTTTCCAGGGCTTTAGTAGGTTTACATGGTAAATCTGTTCAGCTTTCCTCCTACCTGGTTGCTTCACCTTGTAATTTACTCCCCCCCCCCACTCTTTCCATGACCTCATAAGGCCCATGCCACTTAAGAGGAATTTACTCCCTACGGTGGGAAGCAAAACGATCACCCTCTCCCCTGGATGAAAAATCCTTATCCTAGCACTCTTATTATAAATATTTATTCTGGAAGCCAGAGGGTCACGTGGTGATGACTTAGCTCAGATAGTGTCAACTCGCCGTCTTTTCCAAGCACGACAAGGTCGGTTTCTTTTTCTACTTTATTTTGGGGAAAGCAGGTAAATACAGTTGCTTGTGTAGAGGTGTAGATCTAAATCTCTGTGTGTGCTCAGTTGTAAAGGGAGGTGAAAAGATAATCCTGCATCACCATTACAGGGGTTACAGCCAGGTACTCACGAGTCCAGAGAAAATGGTGGAAAGGAAATGGCAAGGTATGCTGGGTAGTAAGATAGTCTGGAGACAGACCATCCGTGGCCAGAGCAGAGGGGGAGAAAGCAGACTAGCCCATTTGAGAGAAAGGCTGGGGCTGCCATGGCAACTCACAGGAGTGTCTGGGGAAGCTACAACATGTATCAATAATGTAGCATCTTTAACACAGCAAGCTGCTGGGAGAGGGGAAATAGCATTGTGTTTTGTGTGCAGAACCAAACACATACAGCTGGCACTAATAAGCTGACAAGCAGGGCTGCGAGGAAAAAGGGGGGGTGAAACAGAAATGTAGACAGGGGTATACCTGTTCCATGACACTCCCCGTCTGGTATCTGTAGATACCACTATATAATATGCTATGTGGAACATATGTGCAATGCAAACATAACATAACAACATAATATTGCCAAGTTCATGTCCACATGACGAGGTGATACCGGCCGGTACCACTGGTGTTGAAATCCCTTGGCAAAGTCTTTTAGCAAGGGATGTTGGGTGGATGAACCGCTCCAGGTTTGCTGGTTTCACCACAATGTCTTTCTGTGAAAGTCTCTGGCACTGTTTCCTTTCAACTTTGTGAGAGAACAGTCCCTTTGACTCTGCAGTTTTCTCTACAGAGTGCATCACCTCGTGGATGTGCCGGTCATGGTAGTTTGTCATCCTATCACCTGGCGTTTGGCGGGAGGAGATGGCTTTTGATTCCTTGCGGAAGTGGATTAATGTCCCTGGAAGACTGATCGTCAAGTCTGGTCCAGTGAGGAGGGCGTCGTTCAGGGAGACTCCCTGGAGCTGAGCGCTAGGGTTGAACATTACCCGGATTTGATCGGGTTCCTGAGGGTGGTAGGCCCCAGGTGATTGGAGGTACCGACATTCTTCACCTTTCTTCATTAGAAGTGCTGGCTTTGCGTGGCCGGTAAGGAATGTCTTTTGGATGAAGGCCACAAAGTTGCTTTTGATCTCCGGCTCCCTTTGTGGGTTGCGGCGGAGCGAAGAGAGCCTAGAGATGACAGGTTCTCTATTGTTCAGGAGGCGTCTTTTTGGTGAACGGACTGGTAGCGGAGTCACCCAACTGCTTAGTCCGTCTTTAGAGAGCTCCTTGACTGTTAACTTCGGGAATCTTCTATCTTCCCTTGATGGTGTTTGCTTGTCATCGTTCCTTGCTATCTGGAGCGCTGTGCACCGTAGTTCATCGGTGCATTTCTCTTGCACGGGAACATCTCTGCGTAGTTTGGTGAAACGCTTTTGTGTCTCTTTGTTGACTGCCATCGGGAGGTTATTGTCTCCCTGGACGTAACGAAGAACAGTCTCTTTTGCCCTAGTAAAACCCTTTATGAAATGTCTCTGTGGCTGTCTCTTTTTAGATGTATGAAAGGACAGTCCTTTTGACACTGTGGCTTCACCTGTGGGGCGCAATCTTTTGCGGCTATGCCAGCCGTAGCAGTTGGTTGCTTTGTTGCTTGATACTCTGTGGAGAGGAACAACTGTACGTCTTAGTTGTGCCATTGCTCGCGGGAGTATTGTCTGATTGTTTGTTGTTTTTTGGACAATCCCTTTGTCGGTCACCTTTGGGAGGTTACTCTCTTCCTTCGGTGGAATCGACTCATCATCCTTGGCTATCTGGACTGCTGAGCATCCTAAGCCATTGTCGCACCCCATCGGCGTGAGGATGTCTTTGTTGGTCTCAGGGGTATGACCTTGTCTTTTCTCTTCACTTGGCCCTTCGGTCACTTGGAGATGGCCAAGACATGGTTCAGAGATAGATGTGTGTCCACATTCTGTCACCACCGTTCTGCGGGCATCAACGTAGTCTTGCCCGTGCTCTTTGTTGGTGCACGAGTTGCCCACTATCACCCATCCTAGGTCAAGTCTTTGGGCGTATGGCGCGTTGTGGGGTCCGTTATGCTGTTTACGGACTTTATGTGCCCTCATGATGTCCCTGCCGAGCAGCAGCAGGATCTTGGCGCCTTGTTCTACCGGCCGGATGTAGTTAGCTATTCCTTTGAGGTGGGGGTAATGGCGTGCCACGTCTGGTGTGGGAATCTCGTCCCTGTTTGTGGCCATGTGGTTGCACTCGATGAGTGTGGGAAGGGGCATGTTCACTTTGCCATCTATTGAGCATATGGTGTAGCCATTCACTCTTCTCCCTGTGGTCTCCATTCGCCCTGCACACGTTCTGAGAGTGTAAGGAGAAGCACCATCTTGAATATTGAACATGTCGAAGAATTCTGACCTGACCAGTGATCGGTTGCTCTGGTCGTCGATGATCGCGTACATGCAAATAGCCTTCTCAGGTTGTCCCTGGGGGTGCACTACGACAAGGCATATTTTGGAGCAGGACATTTTGTCACCTTCTTTTCCGCATACCTCAGTGCGCTGAGATGTGACGGATGTTGACTCTCCTTCTTCTTTCTCCCCGCCATGCTCCGCTACGGAGGATGGGTTCTTGAGTTGGTGGAGTGTCATCGCCTCTGGGTGTAATGCTGTCACATGCTTGTCACTTTCGCACACTGTGCATTTGATCTCTTCCTTACAGTCCCTGGCTAGGTGAGTCGTGGAACCGCAGCACTTGAAGCAAACTCCGAATTCTCCAAGTAACCTCTTGCATTCCTCTAGGGACTTCATCCTGAACCCAAAGCACTTGTTGAGTGGGTGTGGCTTCTTGTGTATGGGACAATCCCTGTTTGGGTCCCTTGGTTCCTTGTCTCCGGCGACCGACTGATCGGGAGTAGTTTGGGTCGTGGGAGGCACGTCCGTCCTGCGGGTCGAGATGGGTGTTTGGGGGTTACCATATCTTGTCGCTGGTCTCTCGTTCCTCAGGCTGCTTGCACTGTATGTGGTTTGCGCACCTAAGAAGAAGCTGGGGTCGTTCCTCGTCCTTGCTGCTTCGCGAATGAAGCTCAAGAAAACTGAGAATGGGGGGTAGACGACTTGCTTCTCCCTTTTGTATTTGGAGCCTTGTGAGATCCATTTTTCTTGGAGGTTGAAGGGTAGCTTCTCCAGGATGGGTCTCACTCCACGAGCCGAGTCTAGGATGTTGAGACCTATTAAGGAATGGTCTTTCCTTGCGAACTCCAGTTCTTGCAGCAGGTCTCCAAGATCTCGTAACTTCGAGTAGTCTTTAGTTGTGATCTTGGGGAAGCTTTCGACTCTTTTGAAGAGCGAATCCTCGACTGCTTCGGGGCTGCCGTAGGATTCTTCCAGCCTTTCCCACACTAGGTCCAGACCTACTTGGGGTTGATGCGCGTTCGCTGCCCGCAGTCTTTTTGCGTACTCTCTGGAATCATTCCCCAGGAACTTGACTAACAGGTTGAGCTCTTCCCTTGCTGAGAAGTCCAAGCTGTTGATTGCGTCTTTGAACGTGAACTTCCACATCCGGTAGTTCTCAAGGCGGTCGTCGAAGCTGATGAGTCCTGCGTGCACCAGGTCACGCCGGATCATGTACTTGGCTATGTCTGTCAGACCTGAGGCATCGGCGCGTGTGTCCCATTCTGAGGTAGTTGCTGGGACGGTCTGTGCGGTCGCCTCTTCCTTGGCGTGGACGCGTGATGGCTGCTGGCTAGTGTGAGGGGCTGTTTTCTCCCACGTGGGTGTACCTGGATTGCGAGCCTGTTGTGGTGCATCCGTGTGCGCTCTGGCGTGTGGATCACTGTTGCGGCTGTGGCTATCCCAGGCAGCATGTGCCATTGATGGAGCAGCGTCTTCTCCTCGTGGTCCTAGCGAGTCTTCGGTGTCTGTGGAGTCGCTCCATCCGTGTTGAGATGGTGCGCTGGTGTTCACACTGAAGAGGCTCCTTACGTAGTCTTCAGTGCATTGGACTGGATCCTCTGAAGCTATCCGTTTGTACGGTAGCTCCCCGCCGTCCTGTTGCGCGGCTGCTTCTAGGACTTCAGCTTGGGCTATAGCGGCGGCGGCTTCCTTCTCTTGATTAAGTGCCTCTAGTTCCGCATCAAATTCGGCTTTCCTACGCGCAGTGGCTGCGGCAGTAGCGGTGGCGTTAGCGGCAGCGTTAGCGGCAGCAGTGGCGGCATTAGCGGTGGTGTTAGCGGTGGTGTTAGCGGCGGCGTTAGCGGCGGCGTTAGCGGCGGCGTTAGCGGCAGCAGTGGCGTTAGCGGCGGCTGTCTGTTCCTCCTCTTCTATGCGCACTCTTCCTGCTCTTATGGCTGCCTCTCTGCGACTATATTCGGACCTGGCACGTGCGGCCTCTGCGGTGGCTCGCGCCTTGGTAGCGTTTGCGCTTGCGCTGGACGCGTTGGATTGTGCTGATCTTGCTGACCTTGATGAATGTCTGGATGTGCTGGAGCGCTGTGATGCAGTTTCCAGCAAAAGGTCTTTTCTCTGGTCTTCGGCCTCAGTGACAGTGGTCTGCACGAAGCCGTCACGCTCCCAGTCAGTTGCCTCCTGCTGGTCACGTTCGCTGAGGCTCTCCTCCGTGTTAATTCTTTTTAGGTAGGCGAGATATGTTTGTGACAGCATTTGGTAACGTTTGTGACTTGACCTCAATTGGGCTATAGCTTGCCTAATTTGTTTCTCCTGATCACTAGTACTTGCAACGTTACATATTTCACAACCAGTGTCCTCCCAGGCCTTCTCTAACCTTTCGCGGTATGCTTCAATGTCAGTCTCGTATTTTTCGCGGGCCTTTTGTGTCAGTGTGACTGTCCGTTTGGGCATGGCGCCTGCCCACGCCTGTTGCACTTGCGCAGCGGTCTCTGTGTCTGAGTGATCGCTTTCCTGCGTGATGTCTGGTGAGGCTCTGAGTTCTGCCATGCTGTAGGTGTGTGTAGGCCTTTTGCCAGTGCGTGTGGCGTGCGGTCTTTTACCTTGTCAGCGATGGGCGTCTGTCTCAGATGATGCCGAGCGGTGTCCTGCAGCGTGCAGCTTACGGGTAGCTGTACTCACAGGTGTCCGTTGGCTCTGACCCGTGTCCTTGCGGGTGTCCGGTAGCGTGGCCCTTGATGGCGCTGGCCGTGGGAGCGTGCACAGGGGTAGGTGGGAAGGTGGCTCCTCACTGTAGGGCTGTGCATGGGGTGGACTCAGACAGAGAAAAAGGCAGTTAGGTTTGTGTAAGAAGCACTGTTTGTTGCAAGACTGCTGTGCAGTTTGAGCTGCTGCTAGTCTGTTAAGGCTGCAGGCTGCTGTGCAGTTTGAGCTACTAGGTGCTTCCTTTGTCTGCAGTAGAGGCTGCTCTGTATAGCTGTGTATGCTGCTTGCATGTACTGCTGTAGAGGCTGCTCTATATTGTCATGGAGTCTGGAGTAGCAGCTCCTGTAAGTGTCTGTAAGGCACACGATATCTTTTCACTATTCTGGAAGCCAGAGGGTCCCGTGGTGATGACTTAGCTCAGATAGTGTCAACTCGCCGTCTTTTCCAAGCACGACAAGGTCTGTTTCTTTTTCTACTTTATTTTGGGGAAAGCAGGTAAATACAGTTGCTTGTGTAGAGGTGTAGATCTAAATCTCTGTGTGTGCTCAGTAGTAAAGGGAGGTGAAAAGATAATCCTGCATCACCATTACAGTGGTTACAGCCAGGTACTCACGAGTCCAGAGAAAATGGTGGAAAGGAAATGGCAAGGTATGCTGGGTAGTAAGATAGTCTGGGGACAGACCATCCGTGGCCAGAGCAGAGGGGAGAAAGCAGACTAGCCCATTTGAGAGAAAGGCTGGGGCTGCCATGGCAACTCACAGGAGTGTCTGGGGAAGCTACAACATGTATCAATAATGTAGCATCTTTAACACAGGTAGGGCGTGCTGCCGTGCGTGCTGCCGTGAGAAACAAAGTATTCAATTTGAATACTGGTTTTCAGGGTAGCAACTGCCCTGTCTCCAAAGCCAGGAGTTGAAGCTGACTACAGTTTCAATAAACGAACATTTCGTTTTTTGGAGCTGCAGCAGCGTCACAGGGACCAAGGCAGCCAATGAAATCATTCTTCAGAATGATTTCATGACTGCAACTTGGATACTTACCCTGCCGTGTGTAACCCCGCCCCCTCCCCAACGCTGAAAAGTCTGCTGGGGGATAAACACAGATCGCCCAGCAAACTGCAGCACTGCCTCCCTCACGCCCTCCCTCCGAGTCCTGCAGCTGACACCCTGAACGAGGCCTAACACATAAAGCTGCTGGGAGAGGGGAAATAGCATTGTGTTTTGTGTGCAGAACCAAACACATACAGCTGGCACTAATAAGCTGACAAGCAGGGCTGCGAGGAAAAAGGGGGGGTGAAACAGAAATGTAGACAGGGGTATACCTGTTCCATGACAATATTCCTCTGTGCTTCTTGGGCTTTTCCCATGTATTCCCTCACAATGGGTAGGACCGTGGCTATGCGGTCCTGCATCTGGGCCACGTGTTCTATTACACTTCTGTGTGGTGTAACCGTGTGTTCCCAAGTCTCTTTAACTAGATCCAGTAAGCCCCTTGGGTGTCGGCCATACAATAGTTCAAAGGGAGAGAAGCCTGTGGCTGATTGGAGAACTTCCCTAATAGTAAATAACAGGTACGGCAATAAATAAATCACAGTTTTTCCCACCTTTATCAACCACATGGTGTAACATGCTCTTTAGGGTTTTATTAAACTGTTCTACTAGACCATATGTCTGTGGATGGTAGACTGAGGTTCTGAGGTGTTTGATTTTGAGGAGCTTACATAACTCTTTTGTTACTTGGGACATAAATAGGGCTCCTGGTCGGTTATGATCTCTTTAGGAATTCCCACCTGGATAAACAGGAGCATTAACTATTTTGCTATGTTTTTGGCAGAAGTTGTACGTATGGGAATTGCCTCTGGATAGCAAGTGCCATAATCTAATATTACCAATATATGCTGGTGTCCTCTAGCAGATTTTATTAGAGGTCCTCCTAGATCCATAGCGATCCAATCAAACGGTACTTCTATTATGGGAAGCGGTACCAATGGGCTATGGAATGCTTTGAACAGGGCAGTGATCTGACATTCTGGGCATGAGGAACAATAATTTGTCATTTCCACCAGAACCCCAGGCCAATTGAACATTTGAAGAGCCTTTCCTCTTGTCTTAACCGCCCCTAGGTGTCCCACCAATGGGTGACTATGTCAAGGTGTAATACAGGAGTTTGAAATGTCCGTGGGACTAACAACTGTTTAGTTATAGTGGAATTCCTCTTATCGACCTGATATACTAGGTCATTTTCTACCTCGAAATAAGGGTAGGAAAGTGACGTATCTGGTTGGCCGGGAGTACTACTCTAGTCCCGTATATTCCCCCTAGCTTCAACTAAGGTGGGGTCTTCACACTGGGCCCTCTTAAAACTCCCAGGATTGACCTCCAGGTCAGCCACAGTCATATCCTGTTCAGGGGTGCTAGACAGCACTTCAGCATCTTGCCTTGGGGTATTCCCTACCAAGGTGGCCATGGGAAAGAGAATGTTACAGTAAGAGAGAAGATCCTGGCACTCGGGCTTTGCAGAAAGATGATTTATTACAGCCAAAAATCCAACGTTTCGACTGCCACGCAGTCTTTATCAAGGTGAAGGCTAACATATGCATGTAAAACAAACATAAATATATTCCCTTTACCTCACCTAACCTGATGTGCTGCAGCTGATGTCCTGGGGTGAAAATCGGGCTCCGCTGTGACGTCATGCAGCACATCAGGTTAGATGAGGTAATGGGTATATATAGGTTTGTTTTACATGCACATGTTAGCCCTCACCTTGATAAAGACTGCGTGGCATTTTTGGCTGTAATAAATCATCTTTCTGCAAAGCCCGAGAGCGAGGATCTTCTATCTTACCGTGTAACTTTATGGGAGCTGCAGGGCATTCCCTGATCCAGTGAGCACCGACAGTTGACTTTGTCTGTACAAGTAAGATGTGTGCCAGATACACCTCCAGTGATTGACTTTAAAGAGAATTTTCCAGCACTCTTCCTCTTGTCTCCTTTTTCTGATCCCTGGGCGCTACTCTGACGGGAAGACCACATTTTTAGAAAACGGGAAAGTCGGTAACTATTATTATGTCATGTGCTACTTGGGGTACTAGATCCCTGCTTTTAAGCTGGGATCCACTAGTGCACCATGAGTGCGTGCCAATAGGGATCTAGGTGACTCTGTTCACCATTTTTGTTTGTTGATACTAGACCTACCCTGAAATTTAAGGAACCAAACTCGGTTTCAATAAGGACTTTGACAGTGGAATTTGTGAACAGTTTACCTGTTTTCTGGGCAACAGGTATTTGGAATCTAGGGTAACCATACTCCCTGAGTCAAGTAGTGCCAGAACTATCTTACCATTCACCTGTACAAATGCCCAGAGATGGTTATTCAAGGGGTCCTCTGGGCCAGGGCCCCTACATTGAGACCATAAATAATAAGGTTCAACACTATTGCATTGCATTTGTTCAGTACTGAGTGAACAGGCTTTCGCTGTGTGCCCCCTCTCATAACAATTTACACATTTAGGTATATAGTCTGTGTCACACTTAAAGCCCTTTCATGGCTCTCCCCGTCTGTTGTTTCCCTTAGCATGCGAGCCTGTGTCACTGGTGCTGTGTGAAGGCGGTTGCCACTCTTCAGCCCCCCTTATCCCTGGTACCCTTTTACCATCTCTGGTAGAGTCTTGGGTCATTGGGTTGTGGAGATGCTCCAGGATCATGGGTTGCAGGTGCTTCTCTGCCACGATCTACATCTCTATGAGAGCCACCAGCTTGTCTGCAGTGTGGGGGTCACTCTGGCTGACCTAACGATGTAGGGCGGAGGGAAGTTGCCTCAAGAACCAGCATAACCAACTGTTCCACGATGTGGCTTGGTAAAGTGATCTCTGGTTTCAGCCAGTTCTGGGTGAGGTGGATGAGGTCATACATCTGGGACCGGGTGGCTTTATCCATCATGAAGGACCACGCGTGGAACCTCTGGGTGCAAACAGCAGTGGTTACACCAAGGCGAGTGAGGATCTCCAATTTTAACTTTGCATAGACGTTGGCTTTGGCTGGCTCTAGGTCAAAGTAAGCCTACTCGGGTTCGCCGCTTAAGAAGGGTGAAATTAGACTGGCCCACTGGGCTTCTGGCCAGCCCTCTCTCACTGTCGTGCGTTCAAAGGTTAGAAGATAGGTTTCAATATCACCCGAGGGTCCCATCTTCTGAAGGAAGTGGCTTACTCTGGTCATCTTTGGTCCTGGGGCCACTTCCGCAGGGGCCTTGGCGATTGCCTCTCTTAGGACCCCAAGATCCTGCTATATGGCCTGTGCGAAATGTTGCTGCTCCTCTCTTAGCAAGTGATTTGTCTCAAAGTAGAGTGCATTAGCATTTTGCTGGATTGCATTAGTGTCTTGCTGGGTCATTAGCAGCTGTTTATGTTTTGCATTAGTGTCTTGCTGGGCTGCATATGGGTTTCATTTGTTTCTTTCTGGGCGGCAACAGTGCGTACCAAGACACTCACCACATCATCCATCTTGTTTACCTCAACAACAAAAACATTTTTTAAGTTCTTTTACCCGCACCCCTTTCAGTGTTTTGCCTGCATTCTTCACCATATGTGACAGACAGACGTCTTCCTCAGGAGTCTACACCATCTGTCCGAACCCAGGCACTGGGACTGCAACACGTTAGTACAAATGCAAAACAAAACCCTGCTCAACTGAGCGATAACTAAACAAAGGCTTTCCCTGACTAAGGTTGGGCGGCTTGCCCACTTCGAACAAAATAAAGTGACAAAATTCAAAAGTAAACATAGGATAAGAATGATTTACTCTTTCAGGGGTAAAGGTTTTCCCCTCTCTGCTTGCTGACAGCAGTCCTGCCACCAGGCTCTTGGAGAGAGCGAGAGGAAGCAGGAAACCAGCTTTAAATACCTGCTTCCCACTTAGCAGGGCAAGTGAAAGAAACCAGGCAGCAGACAATCTCTGGTCTGGATTCCTCATCCCTCAGCTCCAGCACCTGCGAAACTGTGGGATGCAGTACATCCATTCTGTGGCTGCTCTTTCTAGCCTAAACAGCATAGAAGCTGTCCAGTATCCGGTAGCCCTATATATCGCATTTATTACAACTGCCTGGTTTCTGTCACAATATATACTGTGACAGAGTCACTGTCCTTATAGACTAGAGAGCTTAAAGAATGGATAGGTTCCAGTGTACAGGAGGTTAAATTTCTCTCTGTGAGCTTGTTGCACCTGGTACCAATTAAGACAGCACTCCTAAGTGAATGTTTAAAAAAGCAGGAAGTACAAAGGAGAGACTAGCCATGTTTACCTCAGGGAAGGGGACAGAGAAGAGTTCTCCTTAGCTGCGGAACCTGGCACAGACCTCCAGGCCCGTTGGGCGGTGGTCGCGGAACCTGCTGATACTGCCTGGGTTGCTAATCCCAGGAAGAAGAGGAAGGACGAGTGACCGTGCTGAATCGTGATGTCTTGTCCTTGGCATTTACAGAGGAGAGTTTATCTGAGCTCACGTGGGACCGAGTTCCCCTAGGAAGGAAGGACGTGAAGGCGGTGCTGAAGCGGGACGTCTGCTCCAATAGATTAACAGATAAGAGAGACTCTATATTGATGTTCTTAAGACTGTGTTCATGTGGGGAGCATATGCTGGGAACCAGTATAGTTGGCCAGCTGTCGTTAGAAAGGGCTCAAGCAAAGTTGAGTTATTTCCCTAACGGGAATAGGTATTTATTTTA
Organism: Ascaphus truei; assembly: GCF_040206685.1. NCBI lineage: Eukaryota > Metazoa > Chordata > Amphibia > Anura > Ascaphidae > Ascaphus > Ascaphus truei. The sequence goes on from NC_134487.1 coordinate 190,655,153, forward strand.
TATTTTCTTTTGACTTAAAAGGACGGTGGGCCTGTTGGTGTATGATTTATCCCTGCAAATAAACCCCCTGTATAGAGAAATACAATGTTTCCGGTCTTAATGTGAGACTAAAAGAGACCGCAATGTGGTATGGGTATCACAATACATACATACATACTGTACATACATACATACATGCATACATACATACATACATACATACATACATATACACACACTAACAGGCACTCCATTAAGGCAAAAACATAGCAAGAGAAAGTGCATGCATCATATATGAATTAATGATAATAAATACTTCAACCAAATCAGAATATATGCGGACACAAATCTTAAATCAGAGTTCTAGGGGTTGATGTATACTGTTGGCGCAAGAATACATCAACCCCTGGAGTTCCAGCAAGTATACATCAACCCCTAGAGTTCCATCAAGTATACATCAACCCCTGGAGTTCCATCAAGTATACATCAACCTCATGAGTTCCAGCAAGTATACATCAACCCCTGGAGTTCCAGCAAGTAAACATCAACCCCTGGAGTTTCAGCAAGTATACATCAACCCCTGGAGTTCCAGCAAGTACAGTATACATAAACCCCTGGAGTTCCAGCAAGTATACATCAACCCCTGGAGTTCCAGCAAGTATACATAAACCCCTGGAGTTCCAGCAAGTATACATCAACCCCTGGAGTACCAGCAAGTATACATAAACCCCTGGAGTTCCAGCAAGTATACATCAACCCCTGGAGTTCCATCAAGTATACATCAACCCCTGGAGTTCCAGCAAGTATACATAAACCCCTGGAGTTCCAGCAAGTATACATCAACCCCTGGAGTTCCATCGATGATCAGTGTTCCAACAGTGGAGGGATTGTACAAATATTGGACCAAAGAAAACATACTGGGACCCTGTAATATGCAAACTAGAAGCGTGATACCCGCTCTACCTCTAAATAATGAGTGTAAAGGGGTAGGTGCACTAGGGGAAAACAATGTAAAAGCAGAAAAAGAATCGTCATATGAGATTCTGCTCAGGTAGATAAGCAGGGAGGCCCCTCTTGTGTTCACTCAGTTACCCATAATAATCATTTGAACTTCACTATAGGTCAGGCTCAGAGACCCATATGCATTTAGTATGAGTATACCTGGACCTGTGTATCTGTGTGTATAGTCAATCATTCCCCTTCTAGTGGCTAAAGGAAAAATTGAATGACAATAAAAACAATTTGATTAATAACTTTAATTAAAATAAATCAGGGACGATCAAGAGTACATGTTCCCAAAAATAGCTATTTCCAGTGTGTACAGTATGCACTCTTTCAGTGATAATATCACTAAGGGTAGATCAGTGTAGTACTGATGCTAAGCGGAATGTGGCCAAAGTATAAAGCACTAGACTAGAGTAATAAATGGGAAGGGTGTTAAAGCGGTCTTCCACCTGGCCACTGGCTGCTCACTTGGCTCAGTAGATCAGTGACACTTGCTGTTAGCAAGGAACCAATATGACTTGGGGGTAAGAGCAGTGTGTACGTTGGTGGCTAATTGGAAGGGATATACTGTATCAGGTTGGTGCACAGAAAGAGTCCGGCTAAATCCCAATGATCTCTGCAGCTGTTCAATTACCAAATAGACCTATAGCCCATGCGGTGTAACTGCTATGAGGGTCGTCTATCATGTGGTGTTCAATATCCTGCAGTGGGTAAATACTTGCCTACTGTATTTGTGCTGTTCTCAAAACAGATTTGCAGATTACCGGTGATATCCTTACATAGGAAGAGGGCAAGCTGTAGAGTCTCTAGTCAAGTGTCACAGACCGACTGATAATACAAGAAGTGATCTAGCCTTACATGCATAACCCTACAATGAGAGGGGTGTAGAGGCAGGAGATAGGTAAGGTGGCCCTATCAACTATGGCTGAGCTAGCCCTAGATACGATCGTGACACTGAGCAGAGTATCAGCAGCTTAATCAAAAACCTGTAACGGGAGCCAAGGATCTTACATTGAGACCTCCGTTCCACTAGACTGTCCGTGCAGACATTGTACGCGGAGTGCACAGGACTAATGCGTGATATCTACTATATCTACTATGTGATGTGATGTCCACTTACCCTGATGATGCAGCAGACAGTAATCAATAGAATAAAAAGACTATAATTCAGTCCAATAAGAACACCTACGTTCCAGTCCTGCACAGAGGACCTGTGATGCATACAAATGTATTTTATTTAAGACGGTCCCTTCATGCTGCTTTGTGCTTGGTAGAAAAATAAATACGCACGTGTCCTTCGTGTGGAGCATGTTCTAATAAAGTCATATCTTTATCCAAACTCTATTTTTGTGTAACACAGTTCCCCCCTTCCCCCCTTCCCCCCCCCCCCCCCCAATCGCAGCTAGGGACATGTGTGGGAATATATCTGTATTACCAGGTGTGGTGCAATACGCAATAGTGAGAGCCTGGGGTGTATCCTGGAACGTACTTACATACAGAGTGCCTCCACCTGTGCAGGATCCTAGTGTATAGAATAACCCCTAACACAGGACATCATACACAGTAACCACATACACCAAAGTACTGTATATATAAACAATTTACTGTATATGCAGAACAAAACCATAACATATCATCAACAGTTAGTGTCACCCTGTAACACTGACCTCCTAGGGCCATAACCCCATACCAGGTACCCAAGAGTCCCACAACCCCACCCCTTAGGCGTAATCAGTGCCGTACTAGATGAAGTGTAAAGTTGGTGCACTTGATGACTGATACCTGCCTGGGGCTCCTGCACCCGGGTACAGCAGAACAACAGGAAGAGGATCCGTCTGCGTCCAGCGCCGAAACATCAGCGATAGCGTCCTCCTCCAAATAGGGTGGTCTCCCTCTGAATGATCTCACCATAGATCTAGATCACTACAGTGAGCACATAGTATCTACACACATTAATAGTAATGCAACACCCTCTTACACTGGCGACACACTTTATTCGAGCTCGGCTAGTCCCACGAATTCGGGTATACCCGGGTGTATTGAGGTTTGTGACTGTTTTCTGCCCGAGTGCATTGAGTTATTTTCCAGGCAGGGATTGAAGCATTTTATTCCCTCTGGCTGCAATACTGCACAGTATATATATATATACTGCATTACAATTCATGAATTTATGCCATCTGGTAGACACGCGAAGCATTGCAGCCTATTAAATCCTAATCATTATCATTTAACAGATCAGCCGCCCATCAGCCAGGCATGAACCCAGGCTGGGAAGGCAAATGCAACGGGGCTTGTCAGAGGTGAGGAGCGGCGCATTCCAGGTATCTGCCAGGTACATACTGGGTATTTGCTCGAATAAAGTGTGTCGGTGCAGTACATTTCTACACCAACCCACACCATTGGTATACACTCCCACACACACACCTTTTGTAAAGTGCTGTATACACTGTGGGCGCTTTATAAATGTATATGTACACACATACGCACACACACACACACATACTCTTACATCACTAACATTCAGGGACCATTTAATACCTTACGTCATAAAACGCATACTGCACAGGGGGAGGGATAGGATTCATTCCAGGGTGCACTGTTTCCAGGGTGCACAGATACATTCCAGGGTGCACTGTTTCCAGGGTGCACAGATACTTCCAGGGTGCACTGTTTTCAAACCTTTCCTGCTTTATCCATTGTAACATCGAAGAAGAGATCAGTGTATCTCGGAAGCTCGCACAAATTAAAGCATTAAAAGCCACAGGACAGTATCGTCTATTCGTTTTTGATTATTTAGCTCAGCTAACACGGTACAGATACCTCTATATATATATATATATATATATATATATATATATATATATACTAGCTGATATACCCGGCGTTGCCCGGGATGTAAATCCGTAATAGGTAGTATTATTTATAAATCGTGGAACAATAGGTTGAATATTTGTTGGAAAGGTTGGATAATAATGTTGAAAAGAAACATGGAAGAAAATGTAATACGATGTTGTATAAAAATGGTTTATTGTAAACACACCACAGTACAATGTATATTTTGGTGACATAACTGATGTAAAAATGTGAGGCGTGTGTCCTGCTAGGGTGTGAGCGTGTGTGAGGTGGCGGGTGGGTGTTCAGTACGGGTGGCGCGTGGGTAGTGAGTGCTGGCTGTGGGTCGGGGTCCTGCTAGGGTGTGAGGCGGCGGGTGTGTGGCGAGTGCGGGCGACAGCTGGGCAGTGATGTTGTTGCATAGGGGCAGGAGGCGGCAGGTGTGTGTCGAGTGTGTGCGGTGGGTGAGAGGCGGCGGGTGTGTCGAGTGTGGCGGGTGTCTGTTCAGTGCGTGCGGCGGCTGTGTGGCACAGAGGTGTGAGCGGTGGGCGAGTGAAAGGCAGAGGCGGGAGGGCGGCCGAAAGGCGTTGAAGGAGGGGAGGTGAAGGGGGGGTGAGGGGAGGTGAAGGGGGGGTGGTGAGGGGAGGTGAAGGGGAGGTGGTGAGGGGAGGTGAAGGGGAGGTGGTGAGGGGAGGTGAAGGGGGGGCGGAGGGGAGGTGAAGGGGGGGTGGAGGGGAGGTGAAGGGGGAGGGTAAGGAGGGGAAGGGCGAGGTGGAGGTGGGGAAGAGGGAGGTGGAGGAGGGGAAGGGGGAGGTGGAGGAGGGAAAGGGGGAGATGGAGGAGGGGATGGGGGGAGTTGGAGGAGGGGAAGGGGGAGGTGAGGGGAAGGGGGGAGGTGAGGGGAAGGGGGGAGGTGAGGGGAAGGGGAGAAGTGAAGGGGGGAGGGGAAGGGGAGGTGGGGGGAGGTGAAGGGGGAATGAGGGGAGGTGAAGGGGGGTGAAGGGGGAGAGGTGAAGGGGGAGGGAGGGGTGGAGGGGGGTGAGGGGAGGGGGAGGGGGGGGTGACGGGAGGTGAAGGGGGGAGGGGAAGTGGAGGGGGAGGTGAAGGGGGGAGTGAAGGGGGGGAGGTGAAGGAGGGGGAGGGGAAGTGGAGGGGAGGTGAAGGGGGAGGTGAAGGGGGGGAGGTGAAGGAGGGGAGGTGAAGGGGGGGGAGGAGGTGAAGGGGGGAAAGGGGGGAGGTGAAGGGGCTCGAGGGGGGGTGCAGGAGGTGAGGGGGGGAGGTAAGTGACAATTAATGTATCATGTGGCCGCTTGCTCCCCCTTTCCCCACTGTATGCCGGTCGTCTGTCCCCTCCCCACCCAAAACCTTCCATCTGTTGTGGACGTCTGCAGCTTGTTGTGGCCACTCCCCCGGCCGGCTGTCCGCTCCCCCGGCCAGCTGTCCGCTCCCCCGGCCAGCTGTCCGCTCCCCCGCTTTGTCCCGGGCACTCGCTCCCATGCGGCCGCTCCACCGCTGACTCGTGTGAGCTTGGAGGCAATGCGGGAAGGGAGGGTGGAGGCGCAGGGGTTGGAGGCAGTGGGAGGCACAGGGGTTTTGCGCTGGGAGGGGAGGCGCAGGGGTTGGAGGTCCCGGCGGCAGAGGTGTGCGCTGGGAGGGGAGACACAGGGGCTTGAGGCAGCGGGAGGCACAGGGGCTTGAGGCAGCGGGAGGCACAGGGGCTTGAGGCAGCAGGAGGCACAGGGGTTTGAGGCAGTGGGAGGCACAGGGGTTTTGCGAGGGGAGGCGCAGGGGTTGGAGGTCCCTGCGGCAGAGGTGTGCGCTGGGAGGGGAGACACAGGGGTTTGAGGCAGCAGGAGGCACGGGTTTGAGGCAGTGGGAGGCACAGGGGTTTGAGGCAGCGGGAGGCACAGGGGTTTGAGGCGGCGGCAGGGGTGTGCGCTGGGAGGGGAGGCGGCGGTTTAGTTACTTACCTGGTTGGGAGGAGGTGAGTGTGTGTTGGACCTTTGGCCCGTCACTCCGTCTCAGGCCAATGAGAGGTGTGCGGGGGCGGGCGGGCCAAGGGAGCCATCTCATTGGCCTGAGGCGAAGTGACGGGCCAAAGGTCCAATGTGATTGCCCCTAGGGACAGGACAGACAGACAAACATACGACGGTTTGAGAAATATATATACACATACATACATATATATATGCATATATATATATATATATTAGAGAAGAGAGAGCGCACGCCCCATAGCGTATAAAAGTATATTTAATGATGGGAAAGGTAGGGAGGGGGAAGGAATCTCACTCACAAGGGTAAGTTAAAATGAGGCAATTTGTGAATAAATTCACCACCAGCCAGAAGTCTCCTGCACCAAATCGTCAATCACAGTCCCACTTCATGGACATATAGATGGATCACCACGTTAAACTGGAGGGCTGGAGACGCCTTTTGGATATCCGCAATCAGTCTGTAAGGAGCTTCAGTGCAGCTTTCTGGATATTGCAGCCACCGGTCTGCTCCACGTGTGATCCGGCCAAGATCACGCGCCGCGTGATGACGTAATGTCGCTTACGTGATGACGCTCCCTGGCGCGTTTCATCGCACCCGGGCGACTTTCTCAAAGGGATTATGGTGAATGTCCATTGGCTGCCTATTTAAGTCACTTAGGTAACCTAGCAACCCGTTATTTGCTTGCTGATAGGTCAATACATAATCACATACTAACAATATAACCTGATAAATCACGATAGTATAGTGCAACATATATCAAATAACAAATAAACCCTGTATATATCAAGGCAAAAGAAATATACCTAGAGATACATACATAAAAACATAACGGGTAAACGCTAGCTGAAATGAAATAAAAGATAAACTGGGTGTAAAACCACAAAAAATATCTGATTAAAACTATACAGTTATAACTAATTATAATGGCATAAATTGCACTTTAAAATATACAGATACAACCAATAATTTAAATTATTTGAAGTGCAACTAATATGCTATGATAAAAAGAAACGAACTCATGAATCTATGATAACCTGCACTGAAACCCCACAATATCTCTTATCATACACTACTATATGCACAATATCCGATACTTAATGAACATGTAGCCCCCTGTAAACAGCACGGGCTATACCTATCTTCCTTCTACTGTGGTAAGTCCTGTTAAGATCAGGCGCCAGTAGTAATCATGGGTTTTCTGCCTTCATGCCCTACCTTGCGTGATAGATGCAGGCCTCGAACTCTGCTGCAGGCGTGAGCAGAGGGGAGGTCTTGCTGACATCATAAGAGGTGGGACTGAGACTATTTAGCAGCCAGTTCCTGTAAGTGACAGTCTGTCTGATCTCACCCGTCTCTGGAGCGGGTCTGTCCAAGGAGTTGGAGTGATAGAACAAGCTCCGTCCTGGGAGCTAGCAAGAGACAGAGCTGGGTCATTACAATTGAAGATCGAGCCCGGCTCAGGTGGGACCAATGCCCCTCACCCCGTTGCAAGGGTTTGGGAGGATTCATCCCCCGCCCAAAGGACAGCCTCTGCGGTGGGCAGTGGGGTATTGAGGCCCCAGCACAGTCCATCCTGATGGAGAGCATATTTGGAGGGAAGGAGAGGAGGAAAGGACTTTACCGAGGAGTCCGGAAGGCTTAGAAGCTTGCTGTTGTTGTTGTAGCTGCAGGCTGCTGCTATTGTCGGGCGAGAACAATAAAGAGAGACTTATCTTTTAACCACAAAGACTGTTGTGTGATTCTGGAGTATCCACCCTGGGACCAGGGTTCACTCTTCTATACAGGTCCTATCCCACATCCCTGGGAGTATAGAGGATGGAGGCGCTGCACCACCACTAGAAGAATGGAGGCTAATACCCCAGAAGCCAGGTCCTGTTGTCCCCCATACCTTCGCGGGAGACTCAGGCACTTCTGTTCCACGCAGGTACGCACCACTAAGTCCATGTAATCTGCCCTCACATGCCCTAGATATGTGAAATGAGTCTGGGGGGGGGGGGAATATGGGTTACAAACATGATATGGGGTAAACTAGACCCTAGCAGAATTTTACCTATAAATATTAATTAATATTAGGATAGATGCGTATGTGTAAGTAAACATTACAATTCTACTATTGTCTATGAAAATGGAAGAGGGATAAAGGCTTGTAGGAACACAAGGTGCATATATTTGTGCTTATAATAAAGGGGAAATTTAGGTTAGCATTGGAACCAAGGATAGTTAGACAAGGAAGAAGGAGACTAAACCAGAGTGCTAGTATCCAGGCACTCATTTAGACCACCGGGGGTAAGAGTACCCAACCGGTGGATCCAGAATGTCTCCTGACGACAGAGGGATTTTAGATGATCACCTCCCAGAGCACAAAGAGGAATGTATTCGAGACCCATAATGGTCAAAGATCTAGGGTCTTGATTATGTACCAACTTAAAATGTTGTGGTACACTATGAGTATTTAGACCATTTATAACATTCCTCCTGAGCTCTAGAAAGTGTGTGCTCAATGAGTATGTGGTGCGACCAACATATTGCTGGCTGCAACCACATTGTAGTAAATAAACCACGTGAGAGCTAAGACAGTTCATATTGCTCTTCACCTGATATGTTACCCCCTTGTGAAAAGAGACAAAACTGGATGTCACTACCAAATGCTTACAAGTGATGCAGCGACCTCTGCCGCACCTGTGGTTACCATTGGGGCCCACAGGTGCGGGACAGGCAGGTGAATCACTTGATCTCAATCTGCTGGGAGCAAGGACACTCTTATTGTTTTTAGCTTTTCTATACACAATGGATGCTTTTTCTGAAAGAATGGGTCCAAATGAGGATCACACTTCAAAACCTTCCAATCACAAATTTGCCTAATTTTAACTTACGCTTGTGAGTGAGATTCCTTCCCCCTCCCTACCCTTCCCATCATTAAATATACTGTTATACGCTATGGGGCGTGCGCTCTCTCTTCTCTTTTTTCCATAGGTATTATTAGGATTTGGTTGATCCTCCTGAGAGCTGCCTGAGACGCCCCTCATTGGAACAAATTATCTACTACCTGATGGACTTTATCTAAGGACTGGTTTCTATATACCGGTAATTTCTTTTATTCATTTATGTCTGTATGTTTATTATTTTTATATTTGCAAGTATTTACACTTGATAATTATCTCACTGAGTATATTGAATTGAATATTTAGTTTTTGCACTCTAGTTTTATAAACCTCTATTCATTACTATTTCACTAGGATCTAGTATATATAGTGTTTGGCGCTACTATATATGTTTATATATATATATATATATATATATATATATATATATATATATATTTATATATATATATATATATATATATATATATATATATATATACACACATACATATATACATACATACATATATACATACATACGTACACACACACGTACGCACACACACTCCTATAAATACACACAAATATATAGCCATCTTCCTTGATGCCTGCAGAGTAACAGCATAGCAGCTAAGACATCTGGACAAGCTGGTATTTCCTGCTTGGTTTGGGGTGTTAAAACCCTTCCCAATATAGTGCAATGTGCTACTGTACAAATCCAAGACCTACTTATATACTCACTGTACTATGCTGCATGAGATGTCTCAGTGCAGGGGCTGGGAAGCTATTTTATATCTGATAAACGTATATATGAGATAATAACAAGACACAAACTGGGCTATTCACTAGGCAGTGATAACTGCTTTTAAGAAAGATAAATTACTTTTAAGACCGATATTGCCTGCTGCGCGATTCACTAAAAGACATTTTTTTCTGCCAAAAAACAAAGTGAAAAAGAAATCCGTCCGATCAGGCAAAAAAAGGCAAACACGCCGTTTTTTGTCAGTCAGCGCGATTCACTAAGCAGTGATAAGTGAAACTTACTTTTAAAGCACGCCAGATTTTTGCACCAGTTAAAGGCTGGCACAAAAGAAATGGAGCCATGAATAAAATCATTGCTTACGTTTTTTTCACCACACAATGAATACAACAGGACGGCGGGTGTTCCCGGGTGATCCCCGCGGGAGTCCGGGCCCTTAGGTGATCCCCGCAGGTGTCCCGGGGTCCCCACTGGCCTGTGGTACCAATCGTGTGGCCAAAAAAACATAACAGGCAATCATTTGAATAAATACACCCCCTATCCCATCTCTCCCCCTTACACATATAGTACATTAATGGTCAACATTACTATTATCCAGATATGGATAATAGTGCATTTGTCCATTACAAATAAAACATTAAGCTGCAGAAATAAATTAATAAAAATTGCACTCACCCCTGCCAGGCTGCCACGATGAAGGCTGTCCTCATCCTCATCACCGTCCATGTCCTCCGTTTCCACAAACAATGTAGTACAATCAAAAATACAATCTAATGTCTCCTAACCCCTTAATCACCTTAGCGGTTATTAACCGCTATATTAATTAAGGGGTTAACCCACCCTCTCCCATTACACACCCAGGAGGCCTAACCATCCTCCCCAGGCAACTACCCCCACCCTTCACCCATTCATTGGTACAGTGGGTGAGGGGAGAGAGATCTGAGATGGAAAGAGAGGGGAGAGGGAGGGGACAGGGAGATAAGGGAGGAGAGAGGGAAAGAGAGAGGGAGGGAAGAAGGAGGAGAGGGGAGGGGAGGAGGGGGGGGGATGAATCGCCGCCATTTTTTGTAACTTTTTTTTTGTAACTTTTTTTTTATTTTTATTTAATTAATTAACTGGCGCCCGACCGGAGTCATCGCGGGCCGCACAGAGAGGCCAGGCGGGCCGCATGTTGTGCAGGCCTGGTTTAGACCATTTATAACATTCCTCCTGAGCTCTAGAAAGTGTGTGGTCAATGAGCATGTGGTGCGACCAACATATTGCTGGCTGCAACCACATTGTAGTAAATAAACCACGGGAGAGCTAAGACAGTTCATATTGCTCTTCACCTGATATGTTACCCCCTTGTGAAAAGAGACAAAACTTGTGTCACTACCAAATGCTTACAAGTGATGCAGCGACCTCTGCCGCACCTGTGGTTACCATTGGGGCCCACAGGTGCGGGACAGGCAGGTGAATCACTTGATCTCAATCTGCTGGGAGCAAGGACACTCTTATTGTTTTTAGCTTTTCTATACACAATGGATGCTTTTTCTGAAAGAATGGGTCCAAATGAGGATCACACTTCAAAACCTTCCAATCACAAATTTGCCTAATTTTAACTTACCCTTGTAAGTGAGATTCCTTCCCCCTCCCTACCCTTCCCATAATTAAATATACTGTTATACGCTATGGGGCGTGCGCTCTCTCTTCTCTTTTTTTCCATAGGTATTATTAGGATTTGGTTGATCCTCCTGAGAGCTGCCTGAGACGCCCCTCATTGGAACAAATTATCTACTACCTGATGGACTTTATCTAAGGACTGGATTCTATATACCGGTAATTTCTTTTATTCATTTATGTCTGTATGTTTATTATTTTTATATTTGCAAGTATTTACACTTGATAATTATCTCACTGAGTATATTGAATTGAATATTTAGTTTTTGCACTCTAGTTTTATAAACCTCTATTCCTTACTTTTTCACTAGGATCTATTTCACTATTATCCCTCCTCCCCTGAAGAAACGTGGTGAACACGTGAAACGTTGCGTCGGGAACGTAGGGTGTCACTTTCGTGACGTCACTCCAAGTGGCGACATCCTATCGGGTTCGGCTACGAGCAGGCTTGTATATTGTGGCAGTGTTGGTTACTGATTTGTACCAACATACATCTCTATTTGTGAGGGATTCCTCCATGTAATTTTGGTTGTGTCTCTAGGATAGTGGCTTATGGTTGGCCCTATCGGCTATTGTGGTCACATTACTGTACATGCGGTGGTACTTGGGTACTCCCTACATATGCAAGAAGCAATTGGTTATCATTGTAGCAGTCTATTATATCGCTGTTAGCTGCAAAGATAAGAAATACCTTATTTTGCATTTAACTCATAGCTGCAATTCAAACACCTGTATGATATAATGGAGTGATAATCTAGCTTCAAGCCAACAATTGATTTTGCAACAGCATTGCATTGAAGTACTCTCTGATAGAGGTATAACATGAGAGATCTTGACCTGTTATTCTGATATGTACTCTACCACTTAGGTTTATGTGAATAACCACTTATGCAATAGCATATTTTCAGATCACACGCCACGGCATCACACTAGCCTAATTTGATAGGCGTTGTATATATTATCAATACCTAGCAGCCATGCTTTTAAGCAGATATGCTTTTAAGTATATATGTTTCAAGTATTTATGAAGTTTAAAAAGGAAGTTCAAAAAGAAGTGGAAAAGTGGACAACACCTACTGCTTCTGATTCCTGCTTTTGATCTACGTTGGAAAGGAGGATCTCATCTATCTTAGACTGCACATCTCAACACTTAACTATTGCTGTGATGCCGCCTTTATTTTTTATATTTGCTGCAACCGCACTTATTTTCAAATTATGCACTTCCTTCCACCAGTCTCCTTATGTCTCTAATTCTATTCATATATCTCCATCTCTCCTTTCTTCCCCACTTCTCAGTTCACATGAACTCCTTTCTTACCTGCGTCCTCTGTCACCACACAGCTATACCTCCTGCACTAAAACACACCCCTACAAATCATCCTCACACATCCTCTTTCTATCCATGCTTCTCCTCCTTGCTTCTGGGGATATCTCTCCCAATCCTGGTCCCTGCCTTATTTCTACATGCTCTCGTCCTCGCCTCCCACATACAACTTCTACTCCTTCTGGTGTTAACCCCTCCAACCTCATACCCATCCCCTGCCACCCTCCCTCCTCTCTCCCTTTCTCCTGTGCCCTTTGGAATGCTCGCTCCCTCTCTAACAAGTTCCTCTCTGTGCATGACTTCTTTCTCTCTCACTCCCTGCTTCTCTTTGCTATAACTGAGACCTGGCTCACTCAGTCTGACTCTGCTCTGGAAGCTGCCCTCTCTTATGGTGGCCTTTCCTTCTCCCACACTCCGCGCCTTGATGGCAGGGGTGGAGGTGTGGGGCTCCTGCTCTCATCTCTCTGCCGTTACCGAACTATTCCTATTCCCCCCTCTCTTGCCTTTCCCTCCTTTGAGGTTCACACTGTCCAGATCTTCTCTCCTCTCCCTGTTCATGTGGCGGTCATGTATCGCCCACCTACCTCTACTCATCCCCCTTCTGCCTTTCTCTCTCACTTTGAATCCTGGCTCTCTTTCTTCCTCTCCTCAGACTCCCCTGTTCTTCTCCTTGGGGACTTCAATTGCCACATTGATGACCCCTCTCTCCCTTGGGCTTCCCGCTTTCTTTCTCTAACCTCTTCTTTTGGCCTTCAACAGTGGACTGCAGCCAGCACCCACAAGGATGGCCACTACTTAGACCTGGTTTTCACTAAAAATTTCTCTCTCTCTGATTTCTCCATTTCCCCTTTTCCTCTCTCTGACCATCACCTCATCTCATTCTCTCTATCTCGCTTCTCAACTTCTCCACCTCCATCTACACCCCGGTTCTGCAGAAACCTGCGCTCTATTCACTTACCTGACTTTGAGTCCACGTTACACTCCTCCCTCTCCTCTCTCAGATCTGCTACAGACCCTGACAAACTGGTCAGGAACTACAACTCTGCCTTGTCCTCCTCTCTTGATCTACATGCTCCGCTTTCTCTCTGCCGCACTCGCCCTTTTAACCCTAGACCCTGGCTAAATTCCCACACGCGCATGCTGCGTTCCTCCACTCGTTCCTCTGAACGCCTCTGGAGGAAATCTCATACTCTCGCAGACTTCCTTCACTACAAATTTATGCTATCCTGTTTCAACTCTGCCCTCTCGCAAGCTAAACAAGCCTACTTTTCTTCACTAATCAACATGCACAAGTCTAACCCACGCCGACTGTTCTCTGTCTTTGATACTCTACTCAAACCACCCTCCGCTGCCTCTCCTTCCTCCATCTCCGCTCAGGACTTTGCTGACTATTTTAAGGAAAAGGTGGAATCCATACGTCAGAACATCCCCTCTGTTTCTTCCTCCCATCCTACACCTCTTCCTAACTCTCCTCCTGCCTTCCTTGACTCTTTTTCCACTGTCTCAGAGGAGGATGTGTCGCTGTTGATCGCCTCTTCTCCCTCTACCACTTGCCCTCTTGACCCCATTCCCTCCCATCTCCTAAAACCTCTTGCTCCTACTATAACCCCTACGCTCACGCACATTTTTAACTCCTCCCTCTGCTCTGGAACCTTTCCATCCTCCTTCAAACATGCAACAGTCATACCATTACTCAAAAACAGCAAGCTTGACCCTACCTGTCTTTCTAACTATCGGCCTGTCTCCCTCCTGCCTTTTGCCTCTAAACTCCTTGAACGTCTTGTATTCGCTCGCTTGCTCCATTTTCTCAACACCTATTCTCTCCTAGACCCTCTACAATCTGGCTTCCGTACTGCTCACTCCACGGAAACAGCCCTCACTAAAATAACTGACGACCTCCATGCTGCCAAAGACAGAGGTCATTACACTCTGCTCATATTACTCGACATCTCTGCAGCATTTGACACCGTGGACCACCCTCTTCTCCTTCACATTCTCCATACTCTTGGCATTCGGAACAAAGCTCTATCCTGGATCTCATCCTACCTCTCCCATCGTACTTTCAGTGTCTCTTCTGCTAATACCTCCTCCTCCTCTATTGATCTCTCTGTGGGGGTACCCCAGGGCTCTGTCCTGGGACCTCTTCTCTTTTCTCTGTATACACTCTCTCTAGGTGACCTAATAACATCTTTTGGGTTTAATTATCACCTCTATGCTGACGACACACAAATATATTTCTCAACACCCGACCTTACACCTACTGTACAAACCAAAGTTTCTGAATGTCTCTCTGCTATATCATCCTGGATGGCCCTCCGCCGCCTTAAACTCAACATGGCTAAAACAGAGCTCCTCATACTTCCTCCCAAACCTGGCCCTACTACCTCCTTCCACATTACTGTTGGAACTACGATCATTCACCCAGTAGCCCAAGCACGCTGCCTTGGGGTCACACTCGACTCCTCTCTCACATTTGCCCCTCACATTCAAAACATTTCTAAAACCTGTCGCTTTTTCCTCCGCAATATAACAAAGATACGCCCTTTCCTCTGTTGCTCGACTGCTAAAACTCTGACTCAGGCCCTCATTCTCTCCCGTCTTGATTACTGTAACCTCCTGCTGTCCGGCCTTCCTGCCTCTCACCTGTCTCCCCTACAATCTATCCTTAACGCTGCTGCCAGAATCACTCTACTCTTTCCTAGATCTGTCTCAGCATCTCCCCTCATGAAATCGCTCTCCTGGCTTCCGATCAAATCCCGCATCTCACACTCCATTCTTCTCCTCACTTTTAAAGCTTTACACTCTTCTGCCCCTCCTTACATCTCAGCCCTAATTTCTCGTTATGCACCATCCAGACTCTTGCGTTCTTCTCAAGGATGTCTTCTTTCTACCCCCTTTGTATCTAAAGCCCTCTCCCGCCTTAAACCTTTTTCATTGACTGCCCCTCACCTCTGGAATGCCCTTCCCCTCAGTACCCGACTAGCACCCTCTCTATCCACCTTTAAGACCCACCTTAAGACACACTTGCTTAAAGAAGCATATGAATAGGACTGTGGCTATTCTGAACACATGGCACATAAAGCTTGGCCCCCTGCAGATGCACTTACCAGAACTCCCTCCTACTGTCTCTGTACGTTCTCCCTACCTACCAATTAGACTGTAAGCTCCTCGGAGCAGGGACTCCTCTTCCTTAATGTCTAAAGCACTTATTCCCATGATCTGTTATTTATATTATCTGTTATTTATTGGATTACCACATGTATTACTGCTGTGAAGCGCTATGTACATTAATGGCGCTATATAAATAAAGACATACAATACAATACAATACAATACCTATATGCACGTAGCCATACTACATTAGTAGATGATTATTGGATGTCACATGAGAATATAGAGGCATGCAATTACTATTGCTCTATATAAGGACTACTGGCTCATTAGCCACACAGCACAGGGATTTTAACAATGTATATGTGTTTTTAACATTTTCTATGTAGAATTAATACAATTTTATTATTTTTGATTTCCGCGGTGATACTGGGCAACTTACCAGTTTTTTGTAGTAATGACTACAGGGCGATTTTCAGTCCACTTTAGACTTTCCAGGATTGAGTGCTCAATAGAGGGGGAACCTTTCTGATCGCCTTTGATCAAAACTGTTAATGCTTTATTTTCATCCAAGTAAGGTACTGCAGCTTTAACATGTGTAGGTTAGAGGCACTCAGACATTTTCGTTCAGCAGTTCACTTATATCAGTGTCATAGCATTTCACACAGTGTCACTTTTAAGAAATAAAAACCAAATCATATAAAGAAATCCTATCCCTTTCACGGAACTAACTACACATCAGAATCAGCCTCTAACTGCGAACTAACTGGGCCAACTAACCTGGTTCCCCAGCTTAAAACAATGCCCTCTCATTTAGGGTCACTAGATACAGCACAGTCTTTTAGCAACAGCAATAAACATTTGTTTTGTTTTGTCTTATCTGTTCGTGGTGGGAACACGGTCCCAAGTGTCCAGGCAAATCCTCTGGTACTGTGATACTTGGAGGGGCCGTCCACCCCGAACTGGATTCCGGGGAGCAGCGATACCCCCAGCCTCCAGGCTCTAAGGAGAGAGAGTGAAATGCAAAACCTCTCTGCTCTAAATACCTGTGCAAGTGATTAGAAGAGCAGGTGAGGGAGAACTAGAGCCATTGTAATCTGTGGTCTGGATTTTCCATCCACCAGCCTGAGTTAATGGGAAGCTGTGGAATGGACCATTTTTAACTATCCCTGCACTTTCTGACCTAAAATGGGGCAGAAAGCTGCCTAACATCTTTGGACTATGTCACATATCCCCCTCCCCAGCTCACACCTACTGGGGTGAGCGGCCATGGACCTCACTGGGGTGAGCGTCCTACCTGAAATACTTGAGCTAACTCCTCAGTACAATATTAAGTATTCACATGACACGAATATGAACTTTTTCCACGGCAATTATGGACAATAGTTTTCGTCATAAGAGACTATACTTGGCAACCATTTTTTGTTGCTCTCTATTAGGGAACTATTTTGAGAAATAAATGTCTAGCACACATTCTTACAACCCAGGATATGCTAAATATATTCACAAAACCAGACAGTTTCTATTACCTCCCTGGGTTTTTCTACTCTAGAATATGAACCTCATTATATATTTACCAACCGGAAAGGGCATTTTTTTTTCTATGTTGTAAGCTACGAATATTTTTTTTCTTTTCTTATACTACAGCCTTGTAATCTTAAGGGCCATCAACCCTGTATATTAATTTGTAGTTTAGCTACATTTTCAACACAGAGAACCAATATAACATTGTAATATTGACAAAATGCTTATTCTAGAGGCCTAATATACCTTAACTACAATAGCTTATTTGCATAGTTAAGTGTCCGTGACATAGTCCACACGTGTAAATAAAAAAAATCGGTCAGTTCCCCCAAACTTTTTTTTTATTTTTTATTTTTCTTTGACTTCCAGTCCATTGCATCTTCTGACTTCATTTCAACACCCGCTGCAGCCTGCAAATGACTGGACTGTTTCTTCAGCCACTGACGAGACCCTCGGACCGGATTCTCCTTGGCTCCACAGTGTGGTCCAGAGTGGTGAGATCTGGAATTATTCAGGCGCCGTGTTGACCTTCGTTGCTTTTTCCTTTCAATCTTTGATTTCCCTTTTGGGGCCATTACCAGGCCTTTGGGTTTTGGAGACCTAGTTGCCTCTGTACAAACGTAGTCCATATTAACAACATCATCAGGATCTGTCAACAAGTTTGTGTTTTCAGGAACTGCCACCCACTTGGCTAAAACATCTTCTGTGTTGGCCTGGGTGTGTCCACTAGTTTGATAATCTTCTGGACAATGTAAATGAAATTGAGGATCTGGATTTTTGAATCCCAGATCAGGGAGTATATTCTCAGGAGGGTGCCTATCTGTTTCTGGTATAACAGCAGCACAATCAAAGTCAATTCTTTCTCCTTCCTCTTTGTTATCAGTGAGGGCATTGAGTTTACTTTCCCTGGTCTCCTTTTGTGACTGTGTCTCTTTTAGCCTTGGAATCTCTTTCTCCACCTTCATCTTTATAGCAAATCGTAATATTGCAACAGCATTAAAGATACACGTATAGGAACGTACAGCTTGCTTGGTTAGGAGGTAGGATTGATAGCCCAACTGAACCACTTTAGCAGCTTCTCTCATGTCCTGGTAGCGTCTTTGTTGCTGTCCTTCTGTATTTCTTTTTCCACTCAGTGCGGCTGCTAATTCAACTTCTTTGGAGTTGAGTCGCGATTCCATGTCTGTCATCTGTTTCAGAGAAAGATTTAACTGTTTCCTTTTCTCTATTCTTGACCTGCAGCTGCAGGTTCTCCTCTCGGGTCTTGTCCAGCTCCAGCTGCAGCCGGGCCCCCTCATTTGCCGTGTGGTCCAGCTGCTTGTGGATATCGGCCATCTCGCTTTCATAGTGCAATGTCAGGCAGACCACCTGACGGACGGACACCTCCTCCCTTTCGGCGCACTGTATCTCACGCTCAGCCATCTGCTTCTGTAGCTCTTCTTGCATTTCTAACTTTTCCTGGATCAATTGCTTCTCCACTTTTCCTGCTTGGTGAAGCTTCTTATCACCTTCACTGATCTGGTCAGTCAAGTCTGAATTTTTCTGTGTCAGAATTACATTCTCTCTCTTTACAGTCTCTAAATTACTCAGGGCATTCTCACAGGTTTCTTTCAATATTCCCAGCTCTGTGTTCAGACCGTGGCCCTCCAGGCGTGAGTTTTGCACCTCTGTGCTGAGCGCGTGAACCTCTTGTAGAGCTTTCCCGTATTTCTGTTTTAGGATAGCAATCACGGTGTTGGCCTTTTCCAGACTAGTCGTCACCTCTTCCAGCTCACTCTGTAAGAGAGACTCTGTTTTCTTCAAAGCCTCGTGCTCTTGTAAAGCTGGGAGTATACACCTCTGTAACTCGGCGTTCGCTTCTCGCTCCTTATTGTTAGCTTCTTGCTCCTTCTTCCAACATTCGCGCTCCTTCATCAATCTCTGCCGCAGGACTTCATAATCATGGCGGGCAGCTTGGAGTGCAGAAACCAAAGCCTCTTTATCCTGGATCAAAGATTCAGCTTCCCTTTGCTCCTCCTTTTCCTTTGCCAATGTTCCCGTGACAATTCTGCCGGTCACTCCAGCCTGCAACACATCTCGGCGCCTTTCTGATGCATGTCCTGACAGCGCAGGTTCAAGTGGCTCGGTCACTTCCCCTGTAACTTGAGGAACAGTTTTCTTTTTCTTCTTCTTCTTTCTCTTTGCTTTATTAGCTCCAGAGATATCAGTGGTACTGGGCACACACTCACTGGTAGCTTCCACAATTTGCTTGCACTCACAGGGCGTTGCTTGCTTTTGCAGCTGGTTGTCTTTGAAAATTTTGGGGCACACATCTTCCATGTGACCTACTTCACGACAGGCCCAGCATACTAAATTCATCTGTGGGTACGGCTCTCCTCCTGGGGCCACATATGAGTCGTCATCATCATCATCATATGGCCAGAAGGGACACTGTTTTTCATGATTATGTACATTACAAAACAAACATTTCACGTCGGCCATTTTAGAAACACAGCAGGGACAATTTGCTAGCTGCAATTTCACTCACTTCAGCAAAAGGCATTAGCTTTACAAACAGCACTTGCTAGATGCAATTTTTTTTTTCTTCAGCAAAACATTTTGGTTTTCTGTTTGGGTTCAAGGTGCTATTGCATCCACACTTCGCACATTCTCTGTGTATGCTAGAAGCACAACTGATATACACAGTGGGACAGACTTCACTCATAGCATCTGTACTTTAGTTCAGCTGGGCGGCCATTTTAAACCCCTGCATTTATTTGCAAACCCACAGACTTTTTAGTGTCGACCCGCATTCTCCACCATATGTGACAAACGCCCCTCTTTTGTAGCGCTGACGTCTGTCTGGGTTCTTCCCGACACAGTCTTCTAGGGTTAATTATACAACAAACAGGATCATGCAAAGTATTATATTGCTTAACTCAGGCTTCTGCCAGCTTTATTTTCATCCCAGTAAGGGACTGCAGCTTTAACATGTGTAGGCAAGAGGCACTCAGATATTTTCATTCAGCGGTTTACTCATATCAGTGTTATAGCATTTCACACAGTGTCACTTTTAAGAAATAAAAACCAAATCATATAAAGAAATCCTATCCCTTTCTGGGATCTAACTGCACATCAGAATCAGCCCCGAACTGCTGCTGGCCAACTAACCTGGTTCCCCAGCTTAAAACAATGCCCTCTCATTTAGTGTCACTAGATACAGCACAGTCTTTTAGCAACAGCAATAAACATTTGTTTTGTCTTATCTGTTCGTGATGGGAACTCGGTCCCAAGTGTCCAGGCAAATCCTCTGGTACTGTGATACTTGGAGGGGCCATCCACCCCGAAACTGGAAACAGGGGAGCAGCGATACTCCCAGCCTCCAGGCTCTAAGGAGAGAGAGTGAAAAGCAAACCTCTCTGCTCTAAATACCTGTGCATGTGATTAGAAGAGCAGGTGAGGGAGAACTAGACCCATTGTAATCTGTGGTCTGGATTTTCCATCCACCAGCCTGAGTTAATGTGAAGCTATGGAATGGACCATTTTTAACTATTCCTGCACTTTCTGACCTAAAATGGGGCAGAAAGCTGCCTAACATCTTTGGACTATGTCACAATATATATACACACACATACATATATACATACATACATACACACGCATGCACGCACACACGTACGCACACACACTCCTATAAATACACACAACTATATAGCCATCATCCTAGATGCCTGCAGAGTAACAGCATAGCAGCTAAGACATCTGGACAAGCTGGTATTTCCTGCTTTGTTTGGGGTGTTAAAACCCTTCCCAATATAGTGCAATGTGCTACTGTACAAATCCAAGACCTACTTATATACTCACTGTACTATGCTGCATGAGATGTCTCAGTGCAGGGGCTGGGAAGCTATTTTATATCTGATAAACGTATATATTAGATAATAACAAGACACAAACGGGGCTATTCACTAGGCAGTGATAACTGCTTTTAAGAAAGATAAATGACTTTTAAGACCGATATTGCCTGCTGCGCGATTCACTAAAAGGCATTTTTTTCTGCCAAAAAACAAAGTGAAAAAGAAATCCGTCCGATCAGGCAAAAAAAGGCAAACACGCCGTTTTTTGTCAGTCAGCGCGATTCACTAAGCAGTGATAAGTGAAACTTACTTTTAAAGCACGCCAGATTTTTGCACCAGTTAAAGGCTGGCACAAAAGAAATGGAGCCATGAATAAAATCATTGCTTACGTTTTTTCACCACACAATGAATACAACAGGCCGGCGGGTGTTCCCGGGTGATCCCCGTGGGAGTCCGGGGCCCTCGGGTGATCCCCGCGGGTGTCCCGGGGTCCCCACTGGCCTGTGGTACCAATAGTGTGGCCAAAAAAACATAACAGGCAATCGTTTGAATAAATACACCCCCTATCCCATCCCTCCCCCTTACACATATAGTACATTAATGGTCAACATTACTATTATCCAGATATGGATAATAGTGCATTTGTCCATTACAAATAAAACATTAAGCTGCAGAAATAAAATAAATAAAAATTGCACTCACCCCTGCCAGGCTGCCACGATGAAGGCTGTCCTCATCCTCATCACCGTCCATGTCCTCTGTTGCCACAAACAATGTAGTACAATCAAAAATACAATCTAATGTCTCCTAACCCCTTAATCACCTTAGTGGTTATTAACCGCTATATTAATTAAGGGGTTAACCCACCCTCTCCCATTACACACCCAGGAGGCCTAACCACCCTCCCCAGGCAACTACCCCCAACCTTCACCCATTCATTGGTACAGTGGGTGAGGGGAGAGAGAGCTGAGATGGAAAGAGAGGGGAGTGCAAGGGGAAAGGGAGGGATGAGGGAGGAGCGAGGAGGGGGAAAAGAGAGAGAGCTGAGATGGAAAGAGGGGAGAGGGAGGTGACAGGGAGATAAGGGAGGAGAGAGGGAAAGAGAGAGGGAGGGAAGAATGAGGAGAGGGAGAGGGAAGGAATTGTCCCTTATTTCATTGACTCGTCCCATTGTCTCGGAAAGGCCTGTCAGGTATTTTAGTACCTAATGAAATCAGTCATAAATACGTAATCGATTTCTACTTGAGTGTAACCCCCCCTCCCCGTCCTCTGGGTTAACAGGGACTCTAGGAGTAAACTTTGAGTAATACCCCATCTAACAGGCATGGAAACTGGTTACACCCTGTTTCTAGAACATGCCGAGTTGGACACCTGGTCTAGGGTGACTCAGCTAGGATTACGCCCCACCCTTTTTCTGCCTGGATACTCCCTGTCAGAGATAGGTTATAAATAGGAGGGGAGAAGCGCTCCACCCTCTGATCCCTGGAGGAGAGAAGCAGAGGGGTCTCGCAAATGTAGATTGCACTGTAAATAGTTAGGAGAGTGTAGGTGGCCCTGTTCTTGTTTTCTTAGATAGGGAATTGCCCTTATAGTCAGGCTCCCTAGAAATATATGGAACATAAGTACAGACTCCCAGAGGAGAGGCCTGTGTCCCCTATTGGTTATCCCAAATTATAGCCCTGGGACTCTTAGAACAATAGCAACTTGTGGCCCTGGGCACCCACCCTTTGTGTGCATCCCAGGGGAGTACCGTATGTTGCCCACTAGAGAGGGACCACCTCTGCCATCCCAGCACTGAAGCACTAATAGAAGAATGGTTAGAGTAAGATATAGAACCAAAGGAGACGGGCACCCAGCCAGGAGACGGGCACCCTGTTGTCCCAGCTACAATAGGATATACCACCCCCTGCTGTCACTCAAGTGCAGTACCAAAGGAAAACCCCCATACCAACTACTGGTAACCTGATTGTACCATGGTTTACTGCCAGCCCAAGGTCAGAATAGTAGCCATCAGGTGACCTCGCTCTACTCTCCCTCTGATGGATTCCCAACGACCCCGCATGGGTCCTAAATTTTCGGGTACCATCGTCAAATGAAGCCTGAACAAAAACAAGATAACATTTTTCACACAATGGTTGATCACATTTCAATACACATTTCAATGACTATCGTTATACAGCTTATATTTGAATACAACAATCAAATGGCTGTGTTGCAGAACTAAGGTCCCTCCCAACTTGGAGAACCTGTTTTCAATAGTAGTGCTCTGGATCAGGTTCTCACTAGTGCTCCTGACGCATCAGTGACTGTTATGGAGAACACCCTCTTTGGATTTCTTTCTGAAATGTACTCCACCCTATCCAAGTACACCGATCGGCCTACCTTCCAGACTCGTACTAAATACGCTATTCTTTCATGCATATTATGGAAAGTGCTGCAGCTGTGCTCTAGCACATAAGCCTTTACAGCTTCTACTAACCACTGTACAATGGTTCTTGAACCGGGGGCACATAATTATCAAAGACATTACCCATAGGCTGTATAATACCTGCCCTAATTTCTGCTTCTCTCCTCCTCTTTCTCGGGCAGCCTCATCAGGACTAAATGCCCCTTTAGCCCACCAATCATCCACTATGGTCTCAGTTTCTAGTAAAAAGCTTGTGCGGTCCATAAAGGGCACATATCCACTGAACCTAGGGTGTCACCATGGTAAAGACCCTGTGTTGAAGGTAGTGTTGGTGGATGTGGAAACATCAGACATGGCATAATGACTAACCTCACTATTTACACTGCACACATCATCTTCTATACATTTATCATCTATCAGCATCTCATTCCCATAAGACCAGTCCTTCCAGTCTGAAGAGGGAACAAGTCTTAGAGGCCTGCAAGCTCCTCTTTTTGGAGTATCGTTCTATTGCGGCTCGATCAGTTTGCCCAGGCGGTAACCCACCCTGAGACACTCGGGTAGCAGGGGTTCCCTGGTTAGAAGTCCCAGCAAAAGAAGGGCGGCAAGACACCTGAAGACCAGCCGAAATGGTTGTAGGTAAAGGGGCCTTGAATGTATCAGAGTCCCGAACAGTTACATCCCTGGGACCAGACACTAGAGTTATGCTAACTATCGGCTGAGCAGCAATCGATTTTTGCCTCGGTGTCTGACCTTGCAAATAGTCGTGGTAC
Organism: Ascaphus truei; assembly: GCF_040206685.1. Lineage (NCBI taxonomy): Eukaryota > Metazoa > Chordata > Amphibia > Anura > Ascaphidae > Ascaphus > Ascaphus truei. The sequence continues at coordinate 190,679,225 of NC_134487.1, forward strand.
TGAGTCAGAAAAGCAGGGATGGGGACATCTGGATACACCGGAGGTCTATTGCCCTTGTTGCCATCTCGGTTGCTTTCTGTTGAGCCCTGCGCTCATACATAGAGTGAATAAAGGCAGTTCTCAGTACACAAGGGGAAGCGGTACTCACCGGAGCGGGAATCGGAACCATCTCATCCGCTCCAGCGATCACTATCAGCAGGACGTCATCTCTGGCAAGTTGCACAGGATGCTGGCGCTCGTCCAGATCCTTCACCGGTAGGGTGTTGACATCCAGTCGCTGTCTATAGGTCGAATCTGTATCTTGACTTGCTTCCGCCACATGGTCATCAGGGCCGGAAGGTACCTCCATCGGTACTGAAGAGTCTCTAGATATGCCTCGGGACACCTCCCAGAAAAGTGGGCTCATCCACCTCTCAGGTCTCAGGGTCGCAGTCATCGGCAAGGGACTCCTCTGTTGTGCAGGGTCGTTGGCACCATTCGGTCCATCTCCAGTCTCGGCTGGCATAATCAACAGTGGCCAAAACACCATCGAAGATCGACGGCTACTTGTGCAGGAAGAGGGTAGAGACACAACCGCTGGGGAAAGGCACCGAATAATTTCCGTGTCCACAGTGGCAATAGGCAAGGCCTCTCCAGGCTCCTGCACCTCTGGGAACAGCGGTGCCCCATCACCCAGGCAGTCACCTTACCCGACATCTCGTGGGCTGGCTCCGGTTTACCGACTGACTCTGGTTCCTCTGCCGGGACCGGGTCAGGTTCCGTCTCAGCCTGCTCGATAGTCGTCAGTACATGCAAATCCCCTTGGGCCTCATCTCGGGTGCACGGGCCCACCGAAGCCTCCATACTTGAGGTAGTTGGTTTAGCAGTAGTATCGACCGCCCAAGTATTGGGATCAGTCGCATCTTTCTGGGTGAACCCAGTAGGCCGCAATAGCGTGGGCTTCAGGAACTGTGCTCCGCAGCGAGCACACTGGCCTCCCCAGATTGGTCGCCACCTGGGAAGTCGCACTTGGAACAGAGGCATCGAATATACCTCTTTCCTTCCACGGCTACCACCAAGAGTCCTCCTGGTAGTCTATAGCGGTCAAAGTCCATATCAGCCTTTCGTTTCTGAACACACGGGATCAAGAGCAAAGGGTAGCTCTGTCCTTTCACTCGCCAGGCTCTGAAGAACTGAGGGTGCTGTCCGCTGCATACGGTACCTCCCTTATTCTCCAAAGTCTTTAGGCATTGGCTGACGCAGTGTCCCCTCCCTTTGGTGGAGAGTAGAGGAGGGGCACTTAGTGACGTAGACGGGGCGTGCCCGACTCATGACTGAGCCAGTCACATCGCTTGGGTGGGGTTCTGGCTTTCACGCCAAATCCTTGCAGCACTCTGCAAAAAGTTCACGTACAGCCTGTTTGCAAGCAGCACGTGCGCTCTCCAGCCTAGGTGGGAGACGCCATTTTAGCTCATGTAACGTGGCGCATTCCCAGGCAAGGGAACCTCGATTTTAGACACAATTCCTTCACAGACCACGCTGTGACCGCAATTTCGGCAGGAATCCGTTCCTTCTGGTTCCTCACAGCACATAGATTAGCAGTCTACCAAGAGTAGGTTGTACCCGAGGCTAGCAAAGCTCCATCTCGATATGCTGTACACAATTTTAGCCCATTGCAAGAACTCTGTGGTTCCATAGTTTGGCTAATGGCTAGTAGTACTCTGGGTTCTTCCCATTTAGTACTCTTACACCGCCCTGATGGCTGCCGACCTCGTGGACCCTTTTCTGGGTGACTTAGAACAGCAATAGCCTTCTTGTCTCCAGACCATTCACCCGATAGGGCAGTCTAAGTCATAGTTCCATAGCGGGGAAATTGGTCCCTGGTTATGGTATGCTGGTGTCCCCTGGACACTATACCTAGCCTCCCTCCTTCAGTTTCAGCACTTGTTCTGGAAGCGTACCTTGTTACTTCCAGCTTTGTTTTGCTGAAAGCCTGTCCTGTTACAGATCTCAGCAGCGCCTCCAAATGTAACAGTGTTTCCCCCACCCAGTGGGAGATTTGTCCATTACTACGATGTATGGGACATATACCTGCTGGCAATAGGAGGGCTGAGTCATCCGCCGATGGTAGTGGGGACAAAGGAACAGGCTTCTGGGGTTCATACCCCACATATCGCTTTAGCAGTGCAGTGCCTCCATATGCTGTAGGCTCCAGGAGCTGAAGGTGATCTCCCACGGTAGAATTTATTACCTCTCCCCCCAGTAAGGTCACGCACCAGACAGGAGGTACAGTATATAACAAAAGGAATGGTTTATTCACTCTGTATAGCACTGTTACACAGCAGGCTTCTGCCCGATGCAGTACTCTCAGCTCTCACCGAACGATGGTCCCTGGACCGTCACTACAGGCCAAGGGCAACCGCAGCTTTCCTAGCTCTTCCCCACTTCCCTAGCGGAGGCAGAGGTATGGTCCACACTCACTCTCCCCTGGAGGGAAGAGCACATGGGAAGGCCCCAATCTCAGGCTCCCAGTTATGTGACCTGCCTTCCTCAGAGGGGGAAGGAAACTACTAACTTTAGGGCGGTCCTGCTCTTAAGTACAGCCAGGAGACGGGCGCCCCGTTGTCCCAGCTACAACAGGATGTAACACCCCCTGCTGTCACCCAAGTGCAGTACCAAAGTAAAGGGGGAAAACCCCATACCAATTACTAATAACCTAATTGTACCAGGGTTTACTGCCAGCCCAAAGGCAGAATAGTAGCCATCAGGTGACTTGACTACACATAAAATACTGTAGAAACAATATCTTTGAATCTTTATTTTTTATATAAAAAGTTAGGCTATATAAAATGAAAAGGAATATACTGTTGTAATCACACTCAAAAACTAGTTGTAAAAATTATAATTAAGTGACATTTACTACATTCAGTTAGAACTACGAATTTAAAATGACATTTTGGGCCATAGTATTTGTGGAGCCTCTGACAGATCAGGGGCCCTTGGAAATATGGCACAGGTTATAATGAAAGATTAAATGGAGCGATAGGAGGAGCAATAGGGAGCTATTATATAGACCAATAAGAGGAGTTATATGGAGGGGTTATATGGTACAATAATGCTCCATCTCAAGTGGTCCCGTTGGTAATGCACTCGGCTTTCTAGGATCAGCATCCCATTACTGCATACTTCGTCCATGCATAAAATTAGATCAGGAGTTTACTAAGGACTTTCCGGTGGGGCATCCAATTATGCTCCGGATTTCCTACATTGAGAACTCATGGGGAGCATAGGCTTACTCCTCTTCTTGCATGAGAACAATCTTGGGCCATTAATATAGGCTCTAGCTATATAGAGCATGTTCCTTAACTGAAATTTTTTTTTTTATTAGAACCAACCGATAAAATACTGGGCTTTAAAAAAAACAATTAAATAGCGCATTAAAGATCCAATTGGAGTATTGGATCCCCGGATCGCAAATAATGCTGGGATACAGTGTAGTAATAATAACCACTGTGCCTAGGTGTGATCTATTGAAATCAGCTACTTAGGAAAACACATAAAGAGGGAACTGTATACAGAGAACCATGATTAAAGGTGCCAGCAGTTGACCTAAATAGATAATTGGTGCACAGGTGTTGACCAATTAATATCAGTACCCAGTGGGTTAATACTAACCACTGTTAACGAGTAGTGGTCTGTGAATAGAAATGTCCACAATCATCATATAGGCCACTGGGTAGCAAGAATCCTGGGGCAGATAGTTGCTAATATAAAAGTAGGTTGTTATTAAACTTAAGAGGTTAATTCGGTACAATTGTGTTGATCCCATAAATGAATGTGTAGGCATGGATCTTAGGATGTTTGATCCGTGCAAACACTGGATAATCAGGATAGAGAACAGCTGCATGAACAATATGGCACTGTTGAGGCTCTTGTTAGACATACAAGAAGACCGCAACTGCATGTCCCACTGTGTTAGTATAGGCATGTGAGTGTTCCCTCATGAAAAAACACTGCAACTAAATAGTGTGCCATGCATATAGTCATGGTTAGATACAAGCACCTCAGGGGTTGTAAAGTATATAGACAACTCCCTGAACTGAACACTGAATTAAATTCTGCACCATATGCCTAAGTAACCCCAGGATAGGGCTAATGTGCTTGTCTACAGTGTAGCAAGCACTACCACTACAGGTGACTAGACTTTTTTGACATAGACTTCCCTGTCACTAGTGTAATAATAGGCAACAGTGTAGATATGGTAAGTATGTTCAGAGTGATAGGTTGTAACAGAACTGATGGTGCTTAGATACTGTCTTCTCCCCCTTGAGGATATGCTCCATGAGATCGCCGGATATACCAGAGCTATGAAGCTTGTGCAGAAGCAGGGCAGCGCATGAGCTCTCAAATGGAGACTGAATGCTGCGATACCCGTGGTGAGCCCTGCACGTGTACGTTGGTCAGATGTGCCGACGCGCACTTTTCGCTGGAGAGAGCTTCGTCAAGGCCAGTAAGAGGGGGGTTCCCATAGATCATCAAGGGTTTATATAGCAGCACTTATTGTATAATCCCTCTGTATTAACCCCATCATGACCACACGCATGGGCAGTTGGAAGCAAGCTTGGTAGTAAAGGCTTAGTTCTGTTATGAAGTTTGCTGAGGGCTCCAGCTTGATGTGCAATTACACACCAAAGTAAAGCTCCATGTAAATGATTACTAATTATTGGAGCTACTATTGGTGTACATATTGTATATAGCACGCATGTGGTAGATACCTATGGGTTGAATAAATGTGTCTGTGTCCTAAACCTACACAGAACCCTAAAATTGAGGGTGGTTGCTGTGATTCCAATGATGTGGTCATTCAATGGTACAAGTGGGTACCAACTCACCCACTATAAATATATTGTGTAATAAAATGAATAAACGTATTTCAGTGTCTATCATAATTGCGTATTATTTGATCCAGTTAACACATAATAGTTGTAAGAACCAAACCAGGTAGGTATAAAAGAGGCCAGGATGTCCGGCACAAGAGATGTGGCTAATTGACTCATAAAAGTCAGATAGCGGAGAATTTGATTAGATGAAAGGGCTAAACACAAAAACCTTTTAAGTCCTGTCACGTACGACCCCCAGCTAGCACGCGACCTGCATACGGGACAAGGGTTTATACCGACGCTCGCAAGCGTACCCACTCTTCACCCACTCAGGGGTCCCTCAAATGGGTTATATCTCTCCTCAAGCCGTCCCAATATACCACCGCCACGAACAGCACACAAGTGAGCACGTGACTTTAGATATGCAACCAGGGTTAATACACAAAGGCTTCTCTAGCAACCCCCCTTTCTCCTCTGCAAGGAACCAGCGAGTTAGTATTAACCCCTACTCAGTTGCACATCATAACCGTCCACTGCCACCACCTGAGGTTATGCAGATTTGATAAAAGATCTTAGACTAAAATATCCGCCAGGGCCTCAGGTCCCTGTTTATTATAGGAAAACTATGCACTCTAACACACAATCAGTTGTAGTAACATGTGCCCGAATTTAGCAAGTTATTCTCTCCAGCGTGCACAAAGTTCGTTCAGAGCCCAAAGCATTACTTATTAAATGATTTAATATATATAAAAATACAGTGCTTGAATTACAGAAAAGGTATTACAAAATAAACATACAATTACAATATAAAGGCAGAACAGCTTCTTAAAATAAAAGGGGTAAAATAGAAAGTCCTATACAGTATATTACCACATGCTATGGATTTTTCCCAGAGAGGCACTGGTTCAGAAGATGAGGTCTGCCCTGCTATCCAAGCATGCCCCTGGTCAGATCTGCCTTGTAACAACCTGGCCCAGACTTAAGTACAATTCTTTCTTAGGGCACCTTCATGAGCCCACCCCTTCTACAAAATACCTTGAAGCTGTTCTCCCCCAACCCTGTCTGTAGACCTTGATTAATTCAATTGACACCTTGAGTGGGCCATCCACAGGGACACCCCTCCCCAAGTAAATCCCTTTGAAATTCAGAGCAGTTCAAAGAAACAGTTCTGACCTGTTTCAGACTCAGCATTTTGTATTTTTCTTAAAAGTGTAGCTCATTAACCCCTCAAGCACCAGAGGGATTAAAAATACCCAATATCTCATGACATTATCATGACAAGTCCTTTGGATGACAGTGATTGTAGCGTGTAGATCCATCTTGCTTCTTTTTGAAGCAAGATGGAATCCAGGTCACCTCGTCTTGGACCAGTTGAAATTTGGTCAATGACTATGAATACAATGGCACTTTGGTCACCATTGTGGCATAGATTTATATGTCTGGCGACAGGGGTGTCTGCCTTGTTTCGAATGGTGCCTAAGTGCTCAAGCATCCTTTGTTTAAATTGTCTCTTGGTCTTACCCACATAGATTTTCCCACAAGCGCATACACCTTGATAGGTCACCCCGAAGCTCTGACGGTTAATAAACTTTCTTATTTGGTATATACAAGACATATCCCAGTTGTGGAAAGTTTTAGTTTTTCTGGTGTGTTGGCATGCTTTGCAGCACTGGTATCTGTAGGTACCTACTGGTTTGGGTGATAGCCAAGTTCTAACTGGTGTCTCTGAAAAGTGGCTATGGACTAAAATATCTCTCAGGTTGCACGCCCTTCTGCTAACCATGGAGGGATGAGTGTCTATAACGTCCTTAATGTCCACATCTGCTTTGAGAATGTGCCAGTGTTTTTCAGGGATCCCTCTTGCCAAATGCCACTGCTTATTGTAAGTACCAATAAACCATACTACTTTCTCAACTCCAAATACAGATTTGTCAGTAAGGAGCTCCCTTCGAGGTAGATACTTGGCTCTTTTATAAGCTTTTTTCAGTGTTTTCTTACTGTAGCCTCTTTCTTGAAAACGCTTCATCATAATGGAGGCCTGGGCTTCAAACTCAATGTCAGTGCTGCAATTTCTCCTGATCCTTAAGTATTGACCCACCGGAATGCCCTAAATAAGAGAGCGAGGGTGGTGGCTGGATGCCTCCAGAAGGTTGTTAGTAGCAGTGGGTTTATGAAAGACCGTTGCCTCTATATGATCATTTGGACCCCTTGTTATTGTCAGGTCCAGGAAGCATATAGAGTTTTTATCGTGCTCCAGTGTAACATGTAAATTCAATTGATTGTTGTTCAGTATACCAACAAATTCATACTGTAGAGTGTTGTCACAGTGCCCAGCTATAAGATCAGCACGTCATCTATAAGGCGTACCCATAAGATGATGTGTGAAGTTAGATGTTCAAGTTCTTCAGTAAATACAACCTTAGACTCCCACCAACCTAAGTAAAGGTTGGCATAGGATGGTGCGTACTTAGTACCCATCGCCGTGCCCTTTTTCTGATGGTATATTTTGTTCCCAAATAAGAAATATTTTTTTGTGAGGACAAATGTCAACAGATCTTTTACAAATTTGTTGTGGGAAGAGTACAGCTGTCCCCTGGTGTGGAGGAAATAGGACACTGCCTCAAGGCCTATGTCATGGTACATACTGGTATATAAACCTTCTACGTCCAGTGTCACCAGGATGGTGTCACTGCTGATAACCACCCCCTCCAACCTCTGCAGGACATTCTTGGTGTCTCTTAGATAGGAGTGCAGCTATATCACAAAAGGCCTGAGAACCTGATCAACCCTGAGACAATAGGGTGGCCTGGTGCTGGGGGGAAGGCTTAACTGAGATGTGTGAGTATTTTCCCCCCCCAGCTCCATTTTGCCCCCCCCAGCTCTGTTTTTGCCCCCCCACCCCCCCCATTTTTGCCCCCCCCCATTTCCCCCCATTTTTGCCCCCTCCCCATTTCCCCCCGTTTTTGCCCCTCCAGCTCCGTTTTTGCCTCCCACCCCAGCTCCGTTTTTGCCTCCCCCCCGACACACACAGTAACACACACACAGTGACTGACACAGTGACAGACACACTGACACACACAGTGACAGACACAGTGACACACACAGTGAGACACACACAGTGACAGACACACACAGTGACAGACACACTGACACACACAGTGACACCCCATCCTTCCCCCTCCCCCTGGTGCCCCTGCCTTAGATTTTCTTCCATGTTTCTTTTCAACATCATTATACAACCTTTCCACTAAATAGTCATCCTATTGTTCCCCTATGTATAAATAATACTACCTATTACAGATTTACATCCCGGGCAATGCCGGGTATATCAGCTAGTATATTATAGACGTATGTACTGAAGCAGTTACAGACCAGGTTAAAATATGAGACAGTTTAAGTTTTTTTTCGTACAAATATTTTTTATTGAGTTTTTCATTGAAAAGTAATACAAACAGTATTCATAACATTCTGCCCTCCTTAGTGATATTACTTTGTTGTTGATGGTTAGAAGGCTGGAATATAATGTTGATAACTTTCCAGAAGTTAGCTGGGTTTGATATATTCTGGTGAAGATTGTCAGAGTATTATTGTGCTTTTGCGTGTCTTGTTTGCCTTGTGCTTATGTTCCGCAGGCATCTGTAGTTATTAAGATCCTTGGTAGTGCCAGTTACTTTGTAGCTTTTCCACCAGGCATCCCTGAAATGGTAGAGTGCTATAAGGTCAGTTGTAACCCACGGAAGGTGGGCACCCCGTACTCTTATTCTGCGTAGTGGAGCATGGATATCACAGAGTTTTAGGAACTCGGATTGGAAATAGTCGAGCGTAGAATCAGAGTCGGGAATTAAATAGATTATGTGCCAAGAGCAGTTGGTAAGGTCAGCCAGAAATGGTTGTGGGTTAAAGTTTCTAAATGTTCTAGTGAGGAGAACTTTAGGGCTTGATTGGGGCGGTTTAATTTTCCTTACACAGTACACTATTGCATGGTCACTGAAAATGTCAGGAAGGATGCCAGAGGATTGGATTCTGCTGGGATTTGAGAGGATCAAGTCTAGCAAGGAATTGTTGTGTGATTTCAGGTTTGTCCGTGTGGGTTGAGAAATGAGTTGCGTTAGGTTAATTGACTTGAGTTGTGTCTGGATTTTGTGGTTTTTAGGGTTGAGCCAATTGTAGTTGAAATCCCCAAGAACTAGCAGCTCACTCTTCTCATTCAGAGAGGAAATAGATCCAAGAAACTGGGTGATATCAGTCAGGGACTGTAGAGGGGCTTTAGGGGGGCGGTAGATACTAGCAACCAAGATAGGCTTAGGCTTAGAAAAGGGGAGAAAGATTTTGCCAACTAGGATTTCAAAAGAGGATGGGCATGGGGGGCAATTTAACAGTGTATATTGTAAGGTGTCTGCAATATAAAATAACACCCGTCCTCCTCTCTTTGACCAATCTTTCCTAGAAATGGAGTATCCCTGAATGGTGATATTCGCATCGGGGGTTTTAGGGGTTAGCCATGTTTTTGTGAGAACAATGGCTTTGGGTTTATGCATAAGGCACCATGCCCTTAGTTCATCCAGTTTGGGCAGCAGGCTCCGGATATTTATATGGGCAACAGCTAGGCCTTTTTGGAATTGGAAGGGGTTATTCTCAGGGGTATGGGACAGAGTTGAAAAGGGAGGGCCTGGGTTAAGTTTAATATGTGGGTCCGCACCATTACCCTACAAGGCAATGGTAATCTCATAGGGGGGTACACAGATAAATGTAAGGTTAAGCATTTGGAAAGAAAGAATAAACAGGCTATTTACAAATGAAATGTTATAAAATTAGGTCAATCCGCAATAAAGGATTTAGGAATGTATGTAGACAACAGGCTTAGAAATAGTGCTCAATGTCAGGCAGAAGCTGCCAAGGCAAATAAGATAGTATCTTGCATAAAAAAAGTGTATGGGAAGAAAGCATAATTGTACCACTGTATAAATCCACACGTACTCCATATTCAAGACCACACGTTGAATATGGAGTACAGTTTTGCGCATGACTCTATAAAAAAGACATTACAGAATTAGAAAAAATATTTGAGACAACTCACCAAATTAATAAATGGAATGGAAGATCTGACATACAATATGAGGAAAGGCAAGCAAAATTAGATTTGTTTACATTAAAAAATAGGAGTCTAATAGAGGATATGATAACTATATACAAATATATTCAGTCAATACAGTACATGAAACTTTCAAAAGATCTATTCATCCCAAGGGCAATACAAAGGACTAGGGGCCATCCCTTAAGATTGGAGGAAAGGAGATTTCACCAGCAACCAAAGAAAGGTTCTTTACAGTAAGGGCAGTAAAAAAAAGCTAAATTCATTCAGCGAGACTGTGATGGCAGATACAGTAGATATCTTTAAGAAAAGGTTAGACCCCTTTTTAGAAAGGAAAGGTATACAAGGATATACAAGATAAGTAAACATGGGAAGAATGTTGACCCAGGAGGAAATCTAATTGCCATTACCAAAGTAAGTATGGTATTTGTTTCCCCTTGTGAGACATCATTGGATGATGTTTCGTTGGGGTTTTTTGTTTGCCTTCCTCTGCGTCAATATACTGTAAATGCAAATATAGAATAAATATCTGTCGTCTACATTTAAAATAGATTGAACTCAATGGACATATGTATTTTTTCAACCTCCTCTACTATGCAAATATAGTATGTAACATTTCACCCTTTTTCAACCTTTCTCGTGTTGTAAAAGTCGACTTACTTTCTATTTTAGGTTTATCAGGTAAATAATCTTTTAGCAGGGGATCACATTTTAAAAGAGGTCAGAGTCTATTGAAAATTGTAAACCTTACTCATGCTCTCTGATTTGATTTAGTAATAAAGATAATTACTTCCCTCAATCTCTTTATTTGGTATGCCCCCCTCTGTCATGTTTTTCTTTTCTAATGTATTCATTCACTGATATTTTTATACGTGTTATGAATTAAACTTTCTTTTTTCTTTAGATATAATTTTAAGATCTTCGCTTGGGCTGTGAAATCCTCCTGCTTGGAACAATTCCTCTTTTAGACTTTAGAATTAACCATATGGAATATTTTCTATCTATTTAGGGTAGTGATTACTACTCACTTCAAGATATTTAAGAAAATTCACTTCCTTGTAATAGGTCTTCGTTAACACTATTCCTCCTTCAGCTCTAAGAATGAGGTTCGGAAACGTAATTTCTACACAATCTATTTAATGAGTAAAACTTAGATAAACATTATTCTTATTTAAAGATGCAAAGATATCCTCAAGAGGTCTTCACTTCCCTACTCAATTTTGGTGCTGTGATCAGGCCTTCACCCTGCTGGACGAAGACACTAGGTGTAAAATGATTATGGTTCTGTCGGAGGTCATGGGTCGTCTGGATGGCATCATACCACTCATGGAGGGTCTGTATGAAGACACTGCCAGCACACTCACTCTGCGCCAGCGAAACTTCGACAGAGATCAGGAGGAGACCCTTAGACAGTACACACTGTCCTTACAGCTTCCCCTGTCTCACATTCTGGCACAATAACTAGGTTATAGTATCTTATTAGTTGCAAGCTCTAAACTAGGGACAGTAGCCCTAGGAGCCCCTGCCATACATGACTATACCAAAGAGAGGATTGGTTGCCTAAATATGGACAACACTTGCCATATTTAACATAGTCAAGGATCTTGGCACTTGCCCCTGCCCCTGTGTAAGGCTTTACGTATTCTGTGTGGGTGCGACCCTAGGAGCCCATACGTATCTTTTATACCATCTTTGCTGTTACCCTTCAATTTTGGAAAAAAAGCCTCTCAGGATTAATGATTTTGTTTCATTTGAGGTTTCTGGTGCCACTCTTATCTATAAAATGTTTTACCAGGAAGTAATACATTGATAGTTACCTCTCATTTTCAAGTACAGCTCAACCCCCTTATAACGCAGTCCTTGGGGTCCAAGGAATCACATCGCGTTATAAGCGGTTCGTGTTAGAAATAATGTACAATTGTTTGCATTGTACAATAAAGTATTTAAGACACCAATAATCGTGTTGTAAAGTATTCATAAATACGAGAATTGGGAGCCATGCTTGCATCGCGTTATAAGCAGATTCGCGTTGTAACAGATCGTGTTATAACAGAGTTGATCTGTATGTCCTTTACACTTTTGTGTATATCCAGATATTTGCAGTATCACACTACGGACTTTTCTTGTGATACAAGAAATATATGCAGGTGAATGTGTAAAGTGCATTTTCCTTGCATCTATATATGGGGCACTTTTCTATCATACTGGGCGGATCCAGGCCATTGAACCCCTCTTAACAGTATGCTGCTTTACAAAACTACATGCTGCTTTTCAACCTGACATCCATACCATGCATTCCCAGGGTGTCTGCATCTGTAGCTATGAGCTACTTGTAACGGCTCGTCTCTTCTGTAGAGCCTTTTGCCCTGCCTGGTACAGACCCAGATTCTTTCATCCAGGAATTACCATCAGCCCACCCAGCTCTCTTCTTAGCTCTGCGGCTGGGACCTACTCGCTACTGTAGTGTGGGTTCTTCCAAACACTGTGTCTAGGGAGCCTCTAATACTGGGATACTGGCCCTATGCTAAAAACAATCAGAGGAGCCCTGCTTACAGGCTAGGAGAGCCTGGAGACCTCCTCATGGTACTACAGTATAGTTGGGATCTTCACAGATGTTATTGGGATCTTCCCTGGGGTCTGAAACAAAATGGCTGATCCCAACCTTTTATACCCTGGGTGTGGATTACAACCACACCCCTGTTACTGGGCAAATTAAAGTATGGGCCTAAACCTTACAATAGGATCACCCTATATCAGGTGACCTTCCAGCATTACCCAACCAAGGCGATGCCAGACACTTTTAAATGGCAACAATTTAGATACAGAAAATGTGGCTGTAGGGAAGTAACCCTTAAGCTGCCCTATAGGAACCACGACTCACTAAGCTGATTTAGCAAGGGTGCTACATCTACTATATATTTCTGAAAGTGTCCTATGTGTCCGGGTCTGTATGTGTTTCCCTGTGCCCCTCCCCGTGTCCCTTGCGGCAATCTCATTGGACCTTGGCCAGGCCAATGAGATTGCTCCCTTGGGCCGCCCGCCCCCGCACACCTCTCATTGGCCTGAGGCGGAGTGAAGGACACACACACACACACACACACACACACACACACACACACACACACACACACACACACACACTGTCACACACACACACACACACACACACACACACACACACACACACACACACACACACACACACACACACACACACACACACACACACACACACACACACACTGTCACACACACACACACACACACACACACTGTCACACACACACACACACACACACACACACACACACACACACACACACACACACACACACACACACACACACACACACACACACACACTGTCACACACACACACACACACACACACACACACACACACACACACACACACACACACACACACACACACTGTCACACACACACGGGGGGGGGTCTTACATACATTAGCGGGGCTCACAGTGTTAGCAGCACATCTCCCGCTCTTTCCCGCGCTTTCACCCCCACCCCTCCACGTGGGAGCTGCCGACGGGTGAGGGAGCTGCCGGACTGGTGAGTGAGCGGCCTTCACCTCCCCTCACTCACTTCCCCTCCACCCCCCCGGCGCCGCTACAGTCAGCGGGGGAGCGGAGTGAGCGAGCGCGCGCCAGGGACACAGCAGGGGAGCGGCCACAACAAGCTGCCTCCCGCCTCAGATCCATGTGGGACCTGCCGGATGGGTGAGTGAGCGGCCTTCACCTCCCCTCACCCACTCCCTCACCTCCCCTTCACCTCCCCTCACCCACCCCTCACCTCCCCTTCACCTCCCCTCACCCACCCCTCACTACACTTCCCCTCCCTTCCACATCCCCTCCACCTCCCCTCCACACCCCTCCACACCCCTCCACCCCCCCTTCACCTCCCCTCCACCCCCCCTTCACCTCCCCTCCACCCCCTCCCCTCCACCCCCCCTTCACCTCCCTCCACCCCCCCTTCACCTCCTCCCCTCCCTCCACCCCCTCCCTCCACCCCCCTTCCCTCCCCACCCCCCCCCCCTTCACTCCCCTCCACCCCCCCTTCACCTCCCCTCTTCACCCCCCCCCTTCACCTCCCCTCCACCCCCCCTTCACCTCCCTCCAACCCCCTTCACCTCCCCTCCAACCCCCCTTCACCTCCCCTCCACCCCCGCTTCACCTCCCTCCACCCCCGCTTCACCACCCTCCAACCCCCCTTCACCTCCCCTCCAACCCCCCTTCACCTCCCCTCCACCCTGCTTCACCTCCCCTCCACCCCCGCTTCACCTCCCCTCCCCCCCACCCCCGCTTCACCTCCCCCCCACCCCCGCTTCACCTCCCCCCACCCCCCGCTTCACCTCCCTCCACCCCCCTTCACCTCCCCTCCACCCCCACCTTCACCTCCCCTCCACCCCCACCTTCAACTCCCCTCCACCCCCACCGTCACCCCCCCTCCACCTTCACCCCCCCTCCACCTTCACCTCCCCTCCACCCCCACCTTCACCCCACCTTCACCCCCCCTCCACCTTCACCGCCCCTTCCACCCCCACCTTCACCGCCCCTCCACCCCACCTTCATCCCCACCTTCACCCCCTTCACCTTACCTTCACTCCCCCCTTACAACCTCCCACCACCTCCCACCTCCCCCCCCCCTTCACACCACCTCCACCCCTTCCCACCACCTCCCCTCCCTTCCACTACCTCCCCCCCCTTCCCACCACCTTCCCCCCTTCCCACCACCTCCCCCCCTTCCCTCCTTCCCCGCCCCTCCCCCCTTCCCACCTCCCCCCTTCCCACCTCCCCCCACCTTCCCACACCTCCCCCCTTCCCACCACCTCCCCCTCCCTTCCCACCCTCCCCCCTCCTCCCCCCTTCCCACCACCTCCCCCTTCTTCCCCCCTTCCCACCACTTCCCCCCTTCCCACCACCTCCCCCTTCCCCCCTTCCCACCACCTCCCCCCTTCCCCCCTTCCCCCTCCCCCACCTTTCCCCCTTCACCCCTCCCCGCCTTCACCCTTACCTCCCCCCTCCCCCCTTCACCCTTTCCCCCACCTCCCCCCCACCTTCCCACCACCTCCCCCCCTTCCCACCACCTCCCCCTCCCTTCCCACCCTCCCCCCTCCTCCCCCCTTCCCACCACCTCCCCCTTCTTCCCACCACCTCCCCCCTCCCCACCTTTCCCCTCCCCCACCTTTCCCCCTTCACCCCTCCCCCCCTTCACCCTTACCTCCCCCCTCCCCCCCTTCACCCTTTCCCCCACCTCCCCCTTCACCCTTTCCCCCACCTTCCCCCTCCCACCTCCCCCTCTCTCCCCCCTTCCCCTCCTCCCCCACCTCTCCCTTCCCCACCTCCCTCTTCCCCTTCCCCTCCTCCACCTCCCCCTTCCTTCCTCCCTTCACCTCCTGTCACCCCCCCTTCGCCTCCTGTCCCCCCCCTTCACCTCCTGTCACCCCCCTGCCAACCCCCTTCACCTCCCCTCCACCTCCCCCTTCCTTCCTCCCTTCACCTCCTGTCACCCCCCCTTTGCCTCCTGTCCCCCCCCCTTCACCTCCTGTCACCCCCCCTGCCAACCCCCTTCACCTCCCCTCCACCTCCCCTCCGCCCCCTTCACCTCCCCTCCGCCCCCCCTTCACCCCCCCTTACCATCCCCCACCACCCCCCCTCTCACCACCCATCCTCACCTCCCCTCCGACCTCCCTCCGCCCCCCTTCACCTCCCCTCACCACCCCCCACCACCCTCCGACCTCACCTCCCCTCCTTCAACGCCTATCATCCGCCCTCCCGCCTCTGCCTTTCGCCCACCCGCACTTCTGCCTTTCACCCGCCCACCGCTCACACCCCTGCGCCACACAGCCGCCGCACGCACTCAACAGACACCCGCCACACTCGACACACACCCACCACCTCTCACCCACCCACACACTCGACACACACCTGCCGCATCCTGCCCCTACGCAACAATATCACTGACCAGCTGTCACCTGCACTCGCCACACACCCGCCGCCTCACACCCTAGCAGGACCCGACCCACAGCCAGCACTCACTACCCACGTGCCACCCGTACTGAACACCCACCCGCCGCCTCACACCCTAGCAGGACACACGCCTCACATTTTCACATCACTTATGTCACCAAAATATACATTGTACTGTGGTGTGTTTACAATAAACCATTTTTATACAACATCGTATTACATTTTCTTCCATCTTTCTTTTCAACATTATTATCCAACCTTTCCAACAAATAGTCACCTATTGTTCCACGATTTATAAATAATACTACCTATTACGCATTTACATCCCGGGCAAAGCCGGGTCTCTCAGCTAGTACTCATTAAAGAAGCACTCCAGGCGACACATTGTTTTTTTTTTTTAAATAGGTCTGCTTCGGGGGTATCCGGAATTGAACCACGTTAATTTCATCTCCAGGGACACCCTGCTGCCGGAGATACAAACCTCGGAAGGGGGTGCCGGTATCTCTGTGTAGTTTAAAGCTTCCGCTTCACGTGGGCAATAGGATGCCGCAAGCGACGATGTCACACCATCCTATTGACCCACAAGACACAGGACATTGAAGCTGCAATTTCGATAACATTGACTAACCCGTCTGGGCTGCTACTGGTACCTCTTCCGAGGTAACTATCTTTGGAAGCAGGGGATCCCTGAAGCTGAAATCCACGTGGTTCAGCTCCGGAAACTCCATTCTTTAAACATATGTGTATATATATATACAGTGCTCGACAAACCCGGTCGCCAACTCGCCAGCTGCGATCGGAAATTGGCTCGTGGCCAGTAACATTTCCCTGCTCTGCAAAAAAAAATAAAAATCCGCTGCTCGGAAAAAAAAAAAAAATCCCTGCTCGGAAAAAATAAATAAAAAAAATTCCTCTAGCTGATTGGCTGTGACGCGGGATGGAGCTGCCAGGACTTAAAACTGCCCTTCCTTCTCTGCACGGGGAGAGGTGTGTGCGTGCGTCTGCTCCTCCTCCTCCTTTATACTGAATATCCTCCTGTATAATTGTGTCAGCTCCTGCACTGATCCGGTCATGGAGGATTTTGGACAGATGTGGAGGTGGGTGGAATGAAATGCAATTTAAATACACTGTTTCTCCTTCCCCCACTGCCCGCGCGGCTGGAAGGTAATGGCGCGGGTGTTTCTCCTTCCCCCACTGCTCCCGCTGCCCGCGCGGCTGGAAGGTAATGGCGCGGGTGTTTCTCCTTCCCCCACTGCTCCCGCTGCCCGCGCGGGCTGGAAGGTAATGGCGCGGGTGTTCTCCTTCTTCCCCCCACTGCTCCCGCTGCCCGCGCGGGCTGGAAGGTAATGGCGCTGGTGATTTTCCTTCCCCCCCCCCTCTCCCGCTGCCCGCGCGGGCTGGAAGGTAACGGCGCTGGTGATTTTCCTTCCGCTGCCCGCGCGGGCTGGAAGGTAACGGCGCTGGTGATTTTCCTTCCGCTGCCCGCGCGGGCTGGAAGGTAACGGCGCTGGTGATTTTCCTTCCCCCCCCCTCTCCGCTGCCCGCGCGGGCTGGAAGGTAACGGCGCTGGTGATTTTCCTTCCCCCCTCTCCCGCTGCCCGCGCGGGGCTGGAAAGTAATGTGCAGGTGATTTTCCTCCCCCCCCCTCTCCCGCTGCCCGCGCGGGCTGGAAAGTAATGGTGCAGGTGATT